>NC_140597.1:4959019-5196519 GCF_057381915.1 Diplotaxodon limnothrissa | reverse complement strand
TTATTGAAAATGTGTATATGTGCGTATGTGTGTATATACGTAGGTATGGATAGATAGAAACATATATGTGTATATATTAAAAAAAAAAAAAAAAAAAAAAAAAATTACACATAACATATAATGTAATTACAAGGAGGTATTTCTGTAGTCTATTGATACTAGATAGTGGAAAAGGGGTGGGATTAAATAAGCTTATGCTTCTTCCTGCTCCTTTTTGAACATGGACGTTAATTGGAGTTGTGGTTGCTCGTTTTCCTTTTGTTTGCTTTGTTCATTTGTCTCTTTTAATTCTATTTTTTTTTATACTTTTTCAACATGTTCAAAATAAAGATTCAATCAATCAAAAAAATAGACTAACAAACCACAAAAAAAAAAAATAAAAAATCAGAAATTCACTTTCTGCACTTTCTTTTAGATCTCCCTGCTTTGATGATGAATGGATTCCATTTCATTCCAACTATTTATTAAACCATCTCTGCAAACTACTGCTAACTAAAATGAGAAATGAATCAGATTTAGATAGACTCACAAAAATCACACTAGAAGTGCTTCCACTGAGTGCCATAAACGTGGTGGTCATCTATAGCAGAATTCTTTTCAAAGGTGAGTTTTGCAGCTCATTTCAACTTGGTGAACTGCAGTCATGCACTAAGGCTGCTGTCTCCCACCAAACAGTTAGAGAGTCTAAGTTTGCTGTAAAGGGACTCTGAAGCTTGCTGATGGTGCAGGGTGTGATGGGCCAATTTATTGCCTCTATCACAAGTTAGGACCTACAGTTCACACTGTAGGCTCTCACTAGTTCTAACAAACTGCAGTCATTTTCACATATTTATTGACTCTCAAGCTCACAAAGTCTGGTGTTCATCTCAGTAAATGGAACAGGGTGCCAGAGAGTTGCAGATGTGGGTACAAGTGGGTGATGCACTGCAAATGACGCTCTGCAGGAAAGCAGAAATAGCCCATCATCAAAGCAGATTGCTTTCTTTGGAATCTACTGTAGTGGAGAATTAATTTATTATTATATAAAAAAAAAAAGTCATATTAAATATTGGAGTTAAATGGCACAGCTGGTCAAATAGCACCCAGTGGAAAGGGGTTTTAATTCTGGCATGTTAAACTGTTATTATGTTTGATTGGATCATCTGTGTCTGATGTGGAAAACAGGAAACATTAGAATATTGTGCATATTAATTCCAATTAAAAAAAACAAATCTAAAACCAAACCAAAAAACAAACAAACAAGCAAACGTTTTGTTAAGTTCCTGTTTTCATGAAAAGAAAACATCTCTCCCCTTTATTTTTTTCCTACAAATTGCACCTGTATTGCACCCTGTGTGTGTGTGTGTGTGTGTGTGTGTGTGTGTGTGTGTGTGTGTGTGCGTGTGTGTGTGTGTGTGCGTGTGTGTGCGTGTGTGTCTTTGTTTATGTTTATCATTGTGGATTCCATAAATTGAAGGTTCAATTTTGAGAGTTGAAAGATTACACTCCAATTTTTTCCACCTTCATTGTAAGCATTTGAGTATTCGCTTTGTGCCTTATGTGCTTTTGTTTATTGCTGTTTTTTTTATAACCTTTTGTCCAGACTGCCATTATATATAAATGATGAATGGAGGATTCAATTTTAAAGTGATAGGATTAATAAAAGAGTTCTGTATTCATAGATTCATAGATTCACATACAGCATTTGATGAAAAGAATATATATAGTTTGAAAACTGCGATTCTACACAAAAGTGTTTCCATTTTACACAACATTGACTGCACTCTAGCAAAAAATACGTCAAATTTTTTGCATTTTTACAAGATTAGTTTGGGTTTGGATAAATAATTTTGTCCTTGTAGTTATGTAGTTATTTCAGTGCAAAACTTTTATAGTGTTTTAAAGTTTGCATAGGTGTTCTCTACTGAGATGTATAAAGGATAGTAACTATATGCTTCCACTTTTACAGACAGCTTTAGGACTATGAAAATCTGATAGAAAAGACTGTTAAACTTAGCGTCTACGTTTGTCCTTTATGCCCCCTTTAAGTATTTAGAACACAGAAGAAAGTAAAACT
This sequence comes from Diplotaxodon limnothrissa, assembly GCF_057381915.1. Taxonomy (NCBI): domain Eukaryota; kingdom Metazoa; phylum Chordata; class Actinopteri; order Cichliformes; family Cichlidae; genus Diplotaxodon; species Diplotaxodon limnothrissa. The sequence goes on along the minus strand of NC_140597.1, from coordinate 5,194,463 downwards.
GATTGAAATATTGCAAAAAGGTGAAGAAAAGGAACAATCTTGTTTTCCCACAGAAAATCTTTCAAAGGGAGACATGCACAGCTATGTCTGTTTGTCCGCTGGGTGCTTCTTTCTGCAGTCACACATTTCTTTTTCAGCGATAAGACATTTCTCCTGCAACTTCCTAACAATGCTGAGTGACTTCATAAACTGAACACAGTGGGGGCTGAAAGTTAAAAAAAAAAAAATAATAATATATAACACCCAAATTTAAGTAAAGGTGCCATGATTCAACTGGGTTTTCTGTGGTTGCATAGCAACAGTGGGGGCTGAAGTCTAGCACTTTCCCCTAAGCACTCCTATTTGGAAGAGAGGGTTTTGTAGCAGCACTGCGTAAACCCTTTACAATGCACTAAAAAGACAGACTTGCCTTTTTATGAAAGAAAGTAGTAAGAAAGACTCAGCATCGCACACAAAAAACTTCTGAAACAACTAAAAGCTTTATGAAAGATGGAGTTAGAATTGCTAGATTCAAATCTCAGTCACATCCTGATGAACTCTTTACACAACAGGGTTTTATAGCTGTCCACTGGTCCCCTGCTTATGAAGCCAACATTGTCTCCAACAGTGAAACTCAGTGTGACTGAACACTGTATGTATCGACAGAATAAAGCATCTGTGTTTGGATAATAAGCAGCTTACCCAGTGAGGCCATCAGTTCAGTTTCCAAAAAATTTACATGGAAACTAAAATGTTTTTGTGTCTGTGACGTTTTAGCCACGTGAATGCTTTTGCCCTTTTTTTCCAGCTGTTTACACATACAAGGCCAACTGTGCTAAAGACATTTTGAAAGAATCCAAACCCAGGGCTAAAATGGTTTCAGACAATATTCTAATTGTTTCTAGCAGAGCGTTCTCAATATGAAACCAAACGCCTCTTCCAGATGGCTTCCCAGTCTCACCTGGCTCTTCTTATGCATCTCTCAGCACTTCTAAAAGCGTTGGGAAGGAGGCCAAAGCCCCACATCTTTCCAGGAAGAGAGAAAATAGTTAGCCTTGGAGTTCAAGTCCACAATCATCCAATCTGTGTACTACAAAGAAAACACTGAAGGTAAATGAAGCCATGCACAGACAGTGTGATGAATCGTTAAAACAACAACTAATAAAGAGTAAACTTAACAAGGTAATGCCCCCCTGTCTGTATATAAAAACCTTTGATCAATCACCCCTCTCCATTGCTTTCCAAGATGCGTATTCTTATTTTTCTTTTCAAATTTAAACCTTACCTCACAGAGAAGCTGACACACAACATCCTCTGACTACAAAGATGATATAAACCCAGTTTATTGGTGTTAGATTTGTATTGTTGATTGTCATTTATGCTTAGAAATATTTACTCATATATGCTTAGAAGTGTATATAATCATTGGTGGATTGAAAGGATGTTTCATCCTAAAGTAACAGCTCTGTGTAGCATGAAGGGGGAGTGCGTTCACTCCCTCTACAGAGTGTTCCGGCATAGATTACACACCTCCTAGGAAAGGCCGTATCTTCTCTTGCTGATATATGGTATAGCAAACACACGTATATCTGTTTAAGTATAAGAGCCTTTTGTTCAGATGGACCGCTAGACTCCTGGCACCAGCTTTGGGGAGTCTTCACAGGGTCACATCTGGACCTCACACACACACACACACACACACACACACACACACACACACACACACACACACACACACAGTATTCTTTGTTCACATGTATACCTATGTAAGATGTCATATGTTAATGACCCTATGCATATTCATGTAACCACAATAAAAGGAGTGCTATGGGGAGCCTGGCTGAGAGTCTGACGGAGGCTAGGTGGTGGGACGACACTTGGCTCCAGCCAGATTTCCCTCATGCATGAGTAAACCAGCCTGCTTGTGTCTTGCTTTGCAGTGTAATTATATTGTCTTCAACGTTCCAGCGGATAGGTACAAGCTACAAACCTATCATTAATTGGTCCTTCGTTGCCGGAGCCCTGGGATCGCATTCACCGAGGGGGGGGGAGAGGCACGCTGAAAGACTGACGTCAGCCAGGAAGTTCCTGTGGATTCGCTGTCTGTCCTTTCTCCTCGATGAATGACGATCGGCGGGATTCGAGGCTACATTACACGCTAAGCAACACCGAGTAAGTTTAAGTCTTTGCCGCTGTGTGCAGCAAAGCACGCGGTCACTGTGTGAGGTTGCGTTGTAAGTCTTTGCCGCTGTGTGCAGCAAAGCACGCATCCACTGTGTGAGGTTGCGTTGAAAGTCTTTATCACTGTGTGCGATAAAGCGCGTGATCACTGCTATGTAAGTCTTTGCCACTGTGTGCGGCAGAGCACGTGGTCACTGTGTGAGACTGCGTTGAGACAATAGGCCTAATTTTTGTTGGTTGTGAGTGAGGATATTTGTTGTTGTTGTTGTTGTGTGAGTGTGTGCGGAGTAGAACACGTGGTCTGCGACACCGACTGTTGTTGTTATCATGGTTTCCTAAGCAGCCAGGAGTGTGTGGAAAAGGCCAGCCCACATCAGCAGCTGTGCTCTGGTGGGTGGCTTTCCCCCCACCCCTTGCTGACACAAAATGTTAACTCTTTAGCTTGCCCTGTTCGACAACAGCCTGTGTGCCAAACCATTGAGGTGGATAGTTGTTAAAAGTAACCTACATTAAGCTTGTGGTTGCTCAAATTCAGTACAATGACATGTGAGGTGAAGTGATATAGGTAAATATTTAAACTCATGAAGTGCATAGAGGCACTTGACCTGTGTGGAAGACTGTCGTCTTATTATGAGCCATTGTTGAGATATAGAGCACATCTGTGAAAACAACTAATATGCTGCAACTACTGTGTGATGTCGCGTTGCAGTTTTGTTTTTGTTTTTTGAGCTGATGAGCAAGCTACACATTATCAGATCAAGAGCTGTCTGAGAACTACTCAAAGAGAGGGGAAACAGAGAGTGTGCAGCGTTTCCATGAGCAGTTTTTCTGCACCTTGACTAGTGTGTGTGTAGCATCAGTATCATGTTTTTGTTTATTTGTTTTGTTGGATTAAAAATAATTAAATAAACTGGTGATCATGCCTATGGATCACCATGGCACATATCTCCAGCCATATGATTTATTTATGCAGATGAAAAAGTGAGTGTGAATGTGTCTGACATCACAGTGTTTTTGTGCACTGTGCAAAAGTAATTGCCTTTGATTGTGAGTGAGAGCAGTGATTTTGCGGATCACAAGCTATTGTAAAGAAAAAAAAAAAAGAGTGAAAAAGAGACAAATTACATTGTAGACGAAGAAAAATAATCATAGGAAAAAGGTTTTGTGTTGATCAGCCAAAAAACAACTACAATGTCATTTTCTGCTTTAAGAAAGGATTGTTCACACAAACACGGACAGAGAGAGAGATGTGTGTTGATTAAGCAGTGATGATAATGAACATGTCTTAGTTTGTCACTTTCAGGTGAAAAGCAGACCTGTATCAATTTTCCACATGCAGCGGTCGGACGGAAGAAATTTATAGTTAAACATCATTGGAAACATGCAGGCCAAGTTCTGGCTGACTTATATACAGCGCAATGTGTTTCTCAACCTCACAAACTCACAAGCAAGCTCACTCCTCCCCGAAGAATGCAGCTCCAAAGCAATAACATGGCAGATAAAGAGACAGCATCAAGTCCTGAGCAAAAAGTCTCAGCAAGCAGCAGCAATGTGGACAAACAGCATCAGAGAAGAGCAAACCCATCATCCTGACTGATCGGATGAATGGCACTGTGTTTACAACAAGCTGCAACTTCACTATGCATGTGAAGAAAACTTTCGAGGAGAACTGAGGAGACTGTTGGAGTTTGACATTTGCCACCTGTGGAGTAAAATGGCAAGAAGAGACAGTGGAACACAGGACAAAGCTGAAGGAGAACTGCCGGCTGGGGACTGTTGCAAGTGGGAGAGGACAACAGAGTGAGATGACAACAGAGTGAGAGTAAGTGGAAACACAGAGGAATGCAGTTATTAAATGTGGGAAATCAAAATTTGGGTTAGCAAATCTGGGGAAAAGAAAACTGACTGCTTAAGTTGGAAAATTGTGAAGGAGTCTGAAACAGATAGAAACATACAAAATCACACAAACAAGCAGAACATGAATTAACTTTACTAACAATTCCAAACACAAAATGACTCATGAAGACTCATAGCACATTAGTTAAGAAATGATCAAATAATAGCAGAGAAGTGTGTAGGAAAGGCAGCTTTAAGAACATGCTCTGCTGGATATGCAGCTCCACAGACATGCATTAGACCTGTCTAATTACACAAACCTGCAATGAAAATTAGTTTGTTATCTTTCATCAGTGTTAAAATAGTGTCAATTTAGCAGACACTTGTTATCAAATACTGAATTTATCCTAAAAAAAATTGACTCTCCAAGTTGCAGGACAACAATTTAACCTTTGTGGGAAAAAAAAAAAAAAAATCCTGGTTTGATGAATCAGTGATCAGACAATAAATTTAGTTGTTAATATAGTAAATTGGGAGAAGCTTCCTGCTTGATTGATGCAGCAAGTAATTTACTGTATGAGGGAAATTGTCTTTTGTGATACTATTTTGAACATGCTTTCCTGTTGTCCTGTCAACTTAGTGGGTTAATGGCTGATATGCAAATTAGTTGATCGGTTTTAGATTAATGAAAGGTGATTGAATTCTAGCACGAGTGGATGAGATGTGTTTGAGTAGAAACTCTAAAACACTGAGTTCCCTGCTTTGATGTGCGAGTGAATTCTGTATCTAGATATACAACTCTGAATACGTCAGAACAAACGTCTTTTGTGAAGTGCATGACAGCATGTCACATGTTTTATGATGAAGGGAAAAAGGAAAATTGAATAAAATAGATCTGTGGCCTAAATGAGTGAAGAGCACAGACCTGGTGATTAAACTCATAAGTTAATAAGACATTAGACTGTTGTGTGTTGTGCAGCTGATGGTTGGTTTGGAGTGAATCTAGCTGATGATTCTTCTCCTGTTGTGAAGTTGATGAGGAGCTTGTGTCATGACTTAACAAGGCCTTTTTATTTTGATACTTTCACAGTGCACTGAAAGTTTGGTTTGATAATTTGTTATTTTTCATTTTTTATCTTTTGAACAGGCACTGATTTTGTTTGTTTATTTCTTTTCTTTAAGCAGATCTGCACGTCGGGAATTGAAAGTGCTATACGACCGATCGAGAAAGCCACTTATTTGGGACAATTATGTCCCAGCCTAAAAAAAAAGGATTCAGCGAGCATTACAGTTCTTCATGTGGTTTGCTCACATGATTTATACCAGGACACCTGGTTGATGTTTTTCCTACTACAGGATTTTTGGGTTTATGTGTGAGGAAAACTGTGTTTACAGGTTATGAGTGGTGATGCTGTTACACTGTGTTTTGGGAAAATGTGACGTTACTTTGATGGTTGATTTTATGGTGTTTTTATGGCACCTCTGGAACCTGTTGACCTGTGTCTGACCTCCATCTGACCACAGTCAATGTGTATTGCTAATGTTTGTTTCTTTGAGAATGCTGTGGAAGATTCAGCTGAAACGGACAAGTGACATGAGTAAAACAAATAAGAGATTACGGTATTTATGGAATAGTTTATTATGGGCTCTTTGCTGGCCACTTTGAGCCCATAATAATAATATGTGAGTGGAGTGACTTTGCTTAAGAGAAGTCACCGATTACATTAATGTTAACTGAGCACATGGGATGATCCATGTTTGAGGCGAATTATGGTAATAATAGTGATTTAATGATTTGAGAAAACCTGCACATGACACTTGTCTTGCCCGTGCTGAATGCTTATTACTCTTTTGATATAATTGTTTATACGTGTGAAGTTTGATTTTATTTCCAGATCTTGTGTATGCAGGCTCCTGGTGGAGCCAGTTTTTAAGACAGGGATCCAGGTTTGGTGAGTTGACGCATGAGAGTGTCCATGCGTCAAGAGGTGGGGTCCAGAATTAACATTAAACAATGTTTACTATTATTGTTGCAGTGATTTGTGTGATTAGCCATTTATTTACAAGTATTAAACCTATGCAAGTGGTGCATCCATGTTCAGATGAGGCTTTGATGGCCTATAAGTGAAGTTCACTGAACTAAAGAATGTGGTTTGATGATTGTTGACATGCTCTCCAAATAGAAGTTTTTCTGAAATACAGGTGCAGCAGTGAGAAGCAAGAAACATTCCAGGCATAGCCCAGGCAGTGGTTGAGGTCAAAGGTCAAGCTGGTTGGGGCCCATCATGAGATCAGACCTTGGAGCCACTGCAAAGAGGTCGAGGTCCCAGGAAACCCCAGCACCCCCAAGACAGCACAATAGAGAAATCTCACACTTGGTTGTTTCAGTGGTGAGGGGGGAGTGCTGATTGAGCCCCCGTAGGGTAAGCTCGCACTTCAACCTCCAGCCTCTGATCAACTCTAAGGCAACCAAGTGCGAGGCGTGACGGCTGAATCAGCTGAACCAGGAGGAAGGCGGGGAAGCTGAGTGTTTTGAGACAGATCCAGCAGGCCCAAAATCAGGACTATGCGTGACGAAAAGGAGTGCCTGAGAGGATCGTCCACAAGATGGGAGCTGAGGCCAGGAGAGAGGCTTTAGGAGGATCAGAGATCATCTTCAGCACAGCAGACATGACACAGAGAGCTGTGCTACTGAGCTTCCAGGAGATTTTAAATAAAATGAAAGATTCAATATTGACGCTGAGGAAGACAGCTAAGGTGTACGACGTGCTCTGCCTTAAACCTTCAGCAGCGTTGGAACATGAAAACTCGAGGGATGAGGAGCGTGCCAAGCTCCATCGACAGCGCAGAAGGAGGTCGAGGATGACATCATGATTCTGTGAAAGCACAGGAACCAGAAGCTATGGTGGTGATGACAGCAGTTTCCTATGAACATCACCTAATGCGGTGCCACTATACTGTACATACGATGACACTCTGAAGGCTGCTGGGATCATAACAGCAGTAAGACAACTGAACCCTGCACCGTTTTCACAGAGGTGTTTCTCTGCAGAGCGTGGACAATGAAGGAGTCATAAATATCCCCCTCACAGGACGAAGGCCTGAAGTGAGGTAATGGGAGGCCATAAAACTAGAGTGCTGAGAGGTCTGCAGCTCTGGAAATAGCTGAGACCCATGTTGACAAACAACAAAACCAACTGGTATGTTTGAATGTTTATTCTACATACATTTGGACTCTGGTCCTATGGACAATGATGGAAACATCTGGAAGAGACATTCATGACGCCCTGCAGAGCTCAAACCACCCTGCAGAGAGACATGTGATTTGCACACCTGCAGGAAGCATCACCAAGCTGAGATGTTTTTGAAAATGTTACTTTCTTATTTTCACTATTAAATTAACAATTTCTTTGTTTGCTTGTAGGATGCAGTTTGCCATGAGATGAGATCAATGAGGAATGAGATAACTGCTAATACATTTGTTAAACTGTGTATTTTTTCAGTAATTTAGGGTGATTTGACATATGCTGACTATAACAATGTTTGCATTGAAACTGTCAGACATGAGGTATTCATAACTGGGAACTTTTCAAGCATAAAGGTCAAAAAGGGGGGAAATGTTAGATTTGTATTGTTGATTGTCATTTATGCTTAGAAATATTTACTCATATATGCTTAGAAGTGTATATAATCATTGGTGGATTGAAAGGATGTTTCATCCTAAAGTAACAGCTCTGTGTAGCATGAAGGGGGAGTGCGTTCACTCCCTCTACAGAGTGTTCCGGCATAGATTACACACCTCCTAGGAAAGGCCGTATCTTCTCTTGCTGATATATGGTATAGCAAACACACGTATATCTGTTTAAGTATAAGAGCCTTTTGTTCAGATGGACCGCTAGACTCCTGGCACCAGCTTTGGGGAGTCTTCACAGGGTCACATCTGGACCTCACACACACACACACACACACACACACACACACACACACACACACACACAGTATTCTTTGTTCACATGTATACCTATGTAAGATGTCATATGTTAATGACCCTATGCATATTCATGTAACCACAATAAAAGGAGTGCTATGGGGAGCCTGGCTGAGAGTCTGACGGAGGCTAGGTGGTGGGACGACACTTGGCTCCAGCCAGATTTCCCTCATGCATGAGTAAACCAGCCTGCTTGTGTCTTGCTTTGCAGTGTAATTATATTGTCTTCAACGTTCCAGCGGATAGGTACAAGCTACAAACCTATCAATTGGTATATCCACATTTCATTAGGCTTTAATTTTTGAGCCCTTAAAGGCGGTTCATTAGACTTTTTTTAGACGGCTAAATTTAATTAGATACTGCCAGCTTCTAATTCATTTAAGTAGCCTTAGGAGACTTTTACTTTTTCTTTACATGGTTTAGTTGTTTTCTGGTTATCAAATGACTTGAAATGAAATTTGTGTCCAAAATGCTAAATTACATATAGGAGTAGCTTTTTTTATATCTTGTTATAAATAAAGATTATTGACTATCTGTATAATTGACTGCTGAGTTTTGTAGAACAATCAACCATATTTGTTGGTACATCAAATAATCAGTAGTCATTAGTCATTAGTTATGTAAAAAACTTGTTTGTAAAATCTTCTTTGTAAGTTTAATCTGTCGGACAAAGAATGCATGTTGTATTTACTCTGGTTATCTTTCTCTGCCCTGGGGCAGACTGACAGAAGCGAGGCTGCCATATCGCGCCATCGGCCCCTCTGGCCAACACCAGTAGGCAAGTAGGGTAAAGTGTCTTGCCCAAGGACACAACGACCAGGACAGAGAGCCCAGGGATCGAACCGGCAACCTTCCGGTTACAGATGCGATTCCCAACCCCCTGAGCCACGGTCGCCCTAACATACGGATCAGTATCTAAGGTTTGACTCTCAACATCCACTGGAGTCATCATTTAACTCCTAAAAGTCTGCACTTCAGACACAATTATTGATTCTTTGATTTGAAATCCTCTGTGACCGTGTGCAGAGGCAAAATAGCACAAACTGTGTTTTTATCCATACCTCACTCCCAGGATACCCTCACTAATTTCAAATATCCATCATTTCATGTGTATTTTATTCACTTATAATGCACACAGCATTTTCTATGAGCTGCTGCGTTGCTGAGAAAATGAGTCTCACTTATTTACTGTACTTGTTTGAGCTCATTATCAAAGCATGCTGGGTGAAAAGGTTATTCAGGTATCTGATCAAAATTGTCATGGAGCACACTGTGTTCACAGGTACAATATAATGCACACTGCACTGCACATGTTTTGTTTTTGAGCTGGAACTGGCCCTTGTGCCAGCTCTTAAGCCAAGCTGCTTAACCACACTCCCACACACTGTAAATTCTGTTAGGAACAACAATTATCATCTCTGCAATGAGCTGCTATATATTGTTTTTCTTCTTGGAGATTTTCATCAACAGAGAGCAAAAAAATCTTCTGTACTGGTTATAATCCTCACATTACAACAGTTGCCTCCATCTAAATTTTATGCAAATCAACATCGGTTCTCTGAGGGGGTTTATTTACCAAATATTGGGAACCGTCATCCAAAAGTACAGAGGTCTCTTCTCCTTAGAGTTGACAGTTCGAAGGGTTTACAAAATTGCATAATTTTGTGTCACCTTTATATATATATATATATATATATATATATATATATATATATATATATATATATATATATATATATATATATATATATATATATATATATATATATATATATATATATATTATGGCATGCCCTTTAGGAAAATATTATATATATATTCCAACCAAAGTCTGAATATATAGAATGAAACTTGAATATATAGAATGAAGCTTGAATATATAGAATGAAACTTGAATATATAGGATGAAACTTGAATATATAGAATGATCTTTTGAATATATAGAATGAAACTTGAATATATAGAATGAAACTTGAATATATAGGATGAAACTTGAATATATAGGATGAAACTTGAATATATAGAATGATCTTTTGAATATATAGAATGAAGCTTGAATATATAAAATGATCTTCTGAATATATAGAATGAAACTTGACGTCATGGAGGCGCTTGCGCCATCTAGTGTTTTCCTTGTTTGTACCTGCGAGGAATGGCACTATGAGCCAGTCCGCACGGAATTTTGTGGCTCAAATTCTAAGTAATGAGGAGCTAATTAACACCCTGGCAAATGCATGTTCTGGGCAACCTAATATTTGTACTAGTGTACCGCATCGTACTACTGATGAAGAAATTTATTCACTTTTTCGTCGTGGAAGACCAAATGCAGTGAACCTCTCCGGTCAGATAACCCCTGGTTATCCAGCTAACGTTACTGCGGTCAAGTGAGCCCTCACTTACGAAGTCGCAGTCAAGCTAGCCGCCCCGCCAGCCGCACCTAAAATGTTGTTGCACTACTCTTACGCATATTACGGTATAGGTGCCGACTGGCTTAGAAACGCAGTGTTTTCTGTCCTGACACTATTTTACTTCACAATCCACTCCCAGTTTTGGTTAATCTCCACTTTCACCCCTGTGATCCACAGCCCAAATTACTGTATGATTCAGAGAAAATTAACAATAAAATTTACCCAATTTACTCAACTATACTTTTAATGTCCTCATCTTTGAGCTCAGATTACAGGAAAACTGAAAGAGGTGACGCAGATATCTCACTGGATTCTGACTCTGGGTGACCCCCACTCTGCATGCTGTGATCCACAGCCAAAATTACTGTACAGTTTTTGAGAAAATTGATAGTAAAATCTTCCCATTTTGCTTTACTGTACTCTACATATTGACATCTTTGATCTCCGATTACAGGAAAACTGTAAGAGGTGACGCAGATATTTCACTGGATTATGAATCTAGGCCATCTCCACTCTTCACCCTGTGATCCACAGCCAAAATTACTGTACGGATTTTGAGAAAATTGATAGTAAACTTTGCACAATTTACTCTACTGTACTCTATATATTCTCATCTTTGAGCTTAGATTACAGGAAAACTGTAAGAGGTGACGCAGATATCTCACTGGATTATGACTCTGGGTGACCCCCACTCTGCACCCTGTGATCCACAGCCAAAATTACTGTACGGATTTCTGATAAAATTAAATCCTATTCCATTACCAAACAAAATGAGTTCATTGAAGTATTTGCTTAGCTACAAGAAATGTCTTTCCACACACAATTTAAATTTTTCAAAATGTCATTCACACACCACCTCAAGTATCAACTTCAGTTTTAGACATTATTTATTCAGTGCTTAATCACAACAATAGTCAACTTAAGGCACTTACATAATAAGTTAAACCTTACAATAATACATACAGAGAAAAACCCAACAATCATATGACCCCCTATGAGCAACAGTGGGAAGGAAAAACTCCCTTTTAACAGGAAGAAACCTCCGGCAGAACCAGGCTCAGGGAGGGGCGGCCATCTGCCTCAACCGGTCAGGGTGAGAAATTACATTTCTCAGATTACTGATTTCTCATATTACTACTACACAGTTTAGATACACTCAACAAAAATATAAACGCAACACCTTTGTTACTGCTCCCATTCCCCATGGGATGGACGTAGAGACCGAAAATTCATTCCAGATACACAATATAACCATCCCTCCCAAACAGTGGTCACAAATCAGTCCAAATGTGTGGTAGTGGGCACATCTGCCATATTGAGATAATCCATCCCACCTCACAGGTGTGCCACATCAGGATGCTGATCTGACATCATGAGTAGTGCACAGGTGTACCTCAGACTGCCCACAACAAAAGGCCACCCTGGAATGTGCAGTTTTTTGCGCTATTGGGGGTCTGGGGACCCAGAACCGGTCAGTATCTGGTGTGACCACCATTTGCCTCATGCAGTGCAACACATGGTCGCATGGAGTCTATCAGATTGTCAATTGTGGCCTTTGGAATGTTGGTCCACTCCACTTCAATGGCTGTGCGAGGTTGTTGGATATTCGTGGGAACTGGTACACGCTGTCGTATACGCCGGTCAAGCACATCCCGAACATGCTCAATGGGTGACATGTCCGGTGAGTATGCTGGCCATGCAAGAACTGGGACATTCTCAGCTGCCGTCTGCCCTGAACAATGTGAACCATGATTCATCCGTGAAGCGCACACCTCTCCAACGTGCCAGACGCCATCGAATGTGAGCATTTGCCCACACAAGTCTGTTACGGCGACGAGCTGGAGTCAGGTCAAGACCCCGATGAGGACGACGGGCATGCAGTTGAGCGTCCCTGAGACGGTTTCTGACAGTTTGTGCAGAAATTGTTTGGTTGTGCAAACCAATTGTTCCAGCAGCTGTCTGGGTGGCTGGTCTCAGACGATCTTGGAGGTGAACCTGCTGGATGTGGAGGTCCTGGGCTGGTGTGGTTACACGAGGTCTGCGGTTGTGAGGCCGGTTGGATGTGCTGCCATATTCTCTGAAACGCCTGTGGAGACGGCTTATGGTTGAGAAATGAACATTCAATGCACGGGCGACAGATCTGGTTGACATTCCTGCTGTCAGCATGCCAATTGCACGCTCCCTCATTGCTTGTGGCATCTGTGGCATTTTGCTGTGAGACAAAACTGCACATTCCAGGGTGGCCTTTTGTTGTGGGCAGTCTGAGGTACACCTGTGCACTACTCATGATGTCAGATCAGCATCCTGATGTGGCACACCTGTGAGGTGGGATGGATTATCTCAATATGGCAGATGTGCCCACTACCACACATTTGGACTGATTTGTGACCACTGTTTGGGAGGGATGGTTATATTGTGTATCTGGAATGAATTTTCGGTCTCTACGTCCATCCCATGGGGAATGGGAGCAGTAACAAAGGTGTTGCGTTTATATTTTTGTTGAGTGTATCTAAACTGTGTAGTAGTAATATGAGAAATCAGTAATCTGAGAAATGTAATTTCTCACCCTGACCGGTTGAGGCAGATGGCCGCCCCTCCCTGAGCCTGGTTCTGCCGGAGGTTTCTTCCTGTTAAAAGGGAGTTTTTCCTTCCCACTGTTGCTCATAGGGGGTCATATGATTGTTGGGTTTTTCTCTGTATGTATTATTGTAAGGTTTAACTTATTATGTAAGTGCCTTAAGTTGACTATTGTTGTGATTAAGCACTGAATAAATAATGTCTAAAACTGAAGTTGATACTTGAGGTGGTGTGTGAATGACATTTTGAAAAATTTAAATTGTGTGTGGAAAGACATTTCTTGTAGCTAAGCAAATACTTCAATGAACTCATTTTGTTTGGTAATGGAATAGGATTTAATTTTATCAGAAATCCGTACAGTAATTTTGGCTGTGGATCACAGGGTGCAGAGTGGGGGTCACCCAGAGTCATAATCCAGTGAGATATCTGCGTCACCTCTTACAGTTTTCCTGTAATCTAAGCTCAAAGATGAGAATATATAGAGTACAGTAGAGTAAATTGTGCAAAGTTTACTATCAATTTTCTCAAAATCCGTACAGTAATTTTGGCTGTGGATCACAGGGTGAAGAGTGGAGATGGCCTAGATTCATAATCCAGTGAAATATCTGCGTCACCTCTTACAGTTTTCCTGTAATCGGAGATCAAAGATGTCAATATGTAGAGTACAGTAAAGCAAAATGGGAAGATTTTACTATCAATTTTCTCAAAAACTGTACAGTAATTTTGGCTGTGGATGACAGGGTGAAGAGTGGCGACAGCCTAGATTCAGAAACCAGTGAAATATCTGCGTCACCTCTTATAGTTTTCCTGTAATCTGAGCTCAAAGATGTCAATATGTAGAGTACAGTAAAGCAAAATGGGAAGATTTTACTATCAATTTTCTCAAAAACTGTACAGTAATTTTTGCTGTGGATCACAGGGTGCAGAGTGGGGGTCACCCAGAGTCATAATCCAGTGAGATATCTGCGTCACCTCTTACAGTTTTCCTGTAATCTAAGCTCAAAGATGAGAATATATAGAGTACAGTAGAGTAAATTGTGCAAAGTTTACTATCAATTTTCTCAAAATCCGTACAGTAATTTTGGCTGTGGATCACAGGGTGAAGAGTGGCGACGGCCTAGATTCATAATCCAGTGAAATATCTGCGTCACCTCTTACAGTTTTCCTGTAATCGGAGATCAAAGATGTCAATATGTAGAGTACAGTAAAGCAAAATGGGAAGATTTTACTATCAATTTTCTCAAAAACTGTACAGTAATTTTGGCTGTGGATCACAGCATGCAGAGTGGGGGTCACCCAGAGTCAGAATCCAGTGAGATATCTGCGTCACCTCTTTCAGTTTTCCTGTAATCTGAGCTCAAAGATGAGGACATTAAAAGTATAGTTGAGTAAATTGGGTAAATTTTATTGTTAATTTTCTCTGAATCATACAGTAATTTGGGCTGTGGATCACAGGGGTGAAAGTGGAGATTAACCAAAACTGGGAGTGGATTGTGAAGTAAAATAGTGTCAGGACAGAAAACACTGCGTTTCTAAGCCAGTCGGCACCTATACCGTAATATGCGTAAGAGTAGTGCAACAACATTTTAGGTGCGGCTGGCGGGGCGGCTAGCTTGACTGCGACTTCGTAAGTGAGGGCTCACTTGACCGCAGTAACGTTAGCTGGATAACCAGGGGTTATCTGACCGGAGAGGTTCACTGCATTTGGTCTTCCACGACGAAAAAGTGAATAAATTTCTTCATCAGTAGTACGATGCGGTACACTAGTACAAATATTAGGTTGCCCAGAACATGCATTTGCCAGGGTGTTAATTAGCTCCTCATTACTTAGAATTTGAGCCACAAAATTCCGTGCGGACTGGCTCATAGTGCCATTCCTCGCAGGTACAAACAAGGAAAACACTAGATGGCGCAAGCGCCTCCGTGACGTCAAGTTTCATTCTATATATTCAGAAGATCATTTTATATATTCAAGCTTCATTCTATATATTCAAAAGATCATTCTATATATATTCAAGTTTCATCCTATATATTCAAGTTTCATTCTATATATTCAAGTTTCATCCTATATATTCAAGTTTCATTCTATATATTCAAGCTTCATTCTATATATTCAAAAGATCATTCTATATATTCAAGTTTCATTCTATATATTCAAGTTTCATCCTATATATTCAAGTTTCATCCTATATATTCAAGCTTCATTCTATATATTCAAAAGATCATTCTATATATTCAAGTTTCATTCTATATATTCAAGCTTCATTCTATATATTCAAAAGATCATTCTATATATTCAAGTTTCATTCTATATATTCAAGCTTCATTCTATATATTCAAAAGATCATTCTATATATTCAAGCTTCATTCTATATATTCAAAAGATCATTCTATATATTCAAGTTTCATTCTATATATTCAAGTTTCATCCTATATATTCAAGTTTCATTCTATATATTCAAGCTTCATTCTATATATTCAAAAGATCATTCTATATATTCAAGTTTCATTCTATATATTCAAGTTTCATCCTATATATTCAAGTTTCATTCTATATATTCAAGCTTCATTCTATATATTCAAAAGATCATTTTATATATTCAAGGTTCATTCTATATATTCAAAAGATCATTCTATATATTCAAGTTTCATTCTATATATTCAAGTTTCATCCTATATATTCAAGTTTCATCCTATATATTCAAGTTTCATTCTATATATTCAAGCTTCATTCTATATATTCAAGTTTCATTCTATATATTCAGACTTTGGTTGGAATATATATATAATATTTTCCTAAAGGGCATGCCATAATATATATATATATATATATATATATATATATATATATGTATGTATACATATATATATATGTTTAATTTACCCCTCTAACCAGCAATTCTCCAAATGTGACCTTAGCTAATTAGCTTGCAATTTTGATGTGCACAGTAATTGAAAAATAGCATTTGCCTTTCATGTAGTAGAGTTAAATACTTTATAACTAATTATCATTACACAGTTATTTAATGGGCTGGGCAATTTAAGGGAAATTTAGAAGCAGTGTTTAAACAGCACATTTATTTTGAAAAATAAAAGTGTCTCTGTCTCACAAAACGTAGCACCACATCTGCCTTTTTCTGATTCATAGAGCGTCTCTACAGCATGTACAGTACAAAATAAGATGTGAAACATGCAAATTCTCAGAAAGTGAGAATAAGATTTTAAATCACTACATACTGATGAGACTCATTATATTCATTTTCTTCAATAATATGACTAAATATTTCCATTCTGGGGATTTAATTGTATAATTGACACTGTCATTTACAGGAAGTTTTAAGAGTGCAGCATTGCAATAATTCGTCGTTGAAACAGGAGAGCATAATGATTTAATGTGTATATCTTTTTTCCCGTGTAAGTACACTATCCAGCCCTCCAAAAATGTAAGGTCAGACGTGTTTTTGAGCAACTATAATGTTTCTCTGGGAAACAGGTCAAAACAGGTCTTTAGTCAAAGAACAAAGGTTTTTGGTTTTTTTTTTTGTTATCTGCCTCATACATTATGTTCTAACAACTTCAGGCTACTACCAAAGCTCTCCAAGTGGAGATAAAAACCTGACCTTATACCCCTATAAAAAAAGTAAAAGTAGAAAAAGATAGTAATTAGTGTTGTGCATTAAAACATAAACAAGACAACTGGACAACTGGATTATCAGTACTAGTTTCCTTGATAAATATTTACTAACATAGCAAAACTGAATGACCCTCCTGTTAAACAAATTTTACAGTAGAATAGCTTCGGTCAGCTGCTACTAATAAATGGGGAAAAAATTACATATGCTAACAGCAATTGTTAGCAAATATAAGCCATTTAGATTTAAACAAACATAATCTGGGCAGCATTGCCTCGCTCTCAAAACTACACTGTATGTTATGTGAACTCCGTTGGTGTACATGCATATTTGTCTTAAAAGCCCCAGGGATAACTTCCTTTGCAACCATGAACAATGCATAAACACTGTTTGTGTTCTTTTCCCCCAACTACTCTTATCTAAATTCACAGATTTAGTTTGACTATGAATGAAAAAAACTATTTACAATAACACTTTAAATTAAACCCTTAAAAGGAACAGTGCATGAAAAGCATGCACCATAATAATTGTTCCCTCTTCCCTTCTTGATGTACTGTTCTTCTGCCTCCCTGGCCGCTGTGTCTGTGGGGATGGTGTTCGCTCTGTGTTGTAGCGTCCTGATGACACCCAGTTTGTGCTCCAGTGGATGTTGAGAGTCAAACCTTAGATACTGATCCGTATGTGCAGGTTTACGGTACACGTCAGCCTTTAGATGTCCCCCATTACTGATGGAAATCTCACAGTCTAAGAAGGCTAACCTGCCACTTTTCATATCCTCCCTGGTGAATTTTATGTGTCGGTCCACCGAGTTAATGTGATCCGTGAAATGTGGTACGTCCTGAGATTTGATTTTCACCCAGGTGTCATCCACATATCTGAACCAATGGCTTGGTGGTGTTCCAGGGTAGGATAGCAAAGCCCTCTTTTTTCCACTTCTTCCATGTACAAATTGGCCACGATGGGTGAAACTGGGGAGCCCATGGCACACCCATGTTTCTGCCTGTAGAACTGACCCTTGTATGTGAAGTAGGTGGAATGAAGACACAGTTCCAAAAGCAAACACACTTGGTCGATGCTGAGAGTGGTCCTGTTGCTGAGGTTGGTGTCATCCTGTAACCTCTTACGGACTACCTCCAGCGCTTCCATGACTGGGATGCAAGTGAAGAGAGATGTAACATTGTACGAGACCATGGTTTCATCTGCCTCCATGATGACATCTCTCACCTTCTCAATAAAATCCAGGGTGTTCTGGATGTGGTGTTCAGAGCTGCCCACCAGCGGGTTGAGGATCAAAGCCAGAAACTTGGAGATGTTATAGGTGACCGAGTTGATCGTGCTGACAATCGGTCTTAAAGGTGCACCCTGTTTATGTATTTTTGGTAAACCATACAGGCTTGGTGTAGATTCCCCTGGGTATAGCCTGTGGTATGAGGTCCGGTCAATAGCCTTGTCTTGTTCTAACTGCTTCAGACAGTCTATCACCCTCTTCCTGTAGCCATTTCCTGGGTCTCATTTCAGGGGCTCAAAAATATTTTCATCACTGAGTAGTGACAAAATTTTCTCATGATAGTCTTTCTGGTTTAGCAATACTGTGCACCTACCCTTGTCTGCCAGAAGGATGATAATGTTGTTATGTTGTGATTGCAGCCATTCACCAACTCTCTGTGAATGGTACTCATGGCCATTGATCAGTGGTCTTTGATCAGTGGGTTTTGATCAGTGGGTTTTGATCAATGATCATGAGAATTTGCATAATTATGATTAAGGAACTGACCTCCCAGCCCATTGTTCCTTCAGTGGGTTGGTTTCAGTCATTATGCAAATGCACTGTTTATATGATTTGGGGAAACCTGCAGTCAGCTGAGACTGAAGAAGTCACCTGGATGAGTGACGAAACGTTTCTCCCACAAAACGCTACGTCCAGATGAACAGAATCAACTTTTGGAGATTTACTTTCCTGGATGATTGAGAATGCATCAAGACACCTGTAACTCTGTCATCGTTGTTTCATAAAAAATACATAAACATGGCACATAGAGTTACATTTTTAAGATTGTCTGAAACCTTCATTTTCCTTTATTTGATATACACTGGCAAATGAGGCTTCAATTCTAGCATTTGTCCAACAGTATAAATATTTTTATAGGATAAAACAGGATAAAATTTTTATTTTTATCTTTTTGTATTTTCATTTTAAGACGTCTGACCAAAAGCATGATATTTACATTATTTTTACTATCTGCACAATCTCATACACACGCACACCTTCATACATCAAGTTACTTTTTGCACAATGCTGTTTTTTTGCACAACCCACTGACATTGGTGCGCTTTTCTATTGCACTGTTGTATCTGCACTGCCTTGTGTCTGTATAGTTCTGTTCTGCCTGGTGTTGCACTGGGGTTTTTTGCAATTTTTGCACACTTGAACTTTATGTAGTCCCGTGTTGATTGCCTGTTATATGTAGCACCATGGTCTTGGAAGAACATTGTCTCGCTTTATTGTGTACTGTACCACTGCACATGGTTGAAATGACAATAAAGCCACCTGACTTGACTTGTCTAATTAGTTAAAATTTGACATGAACTGTATGCAAGGGTTTAAATAGACTGCTATAGTGTGGAAATAAATTCCAAGTTAATTTCCACAAAAAAAAAAAAAAAAATACCCTAAGCCTGACTTTAAAGACAATGTGACAACAATGAAACTCTTTAAAAGGAGTCAAGTTTCTGGTTATCATTTTGGTTGGCGATAATTTTCTGAACATTTTATAAATAAATAAGGTACAATTGAGAGGAGGAGGAAAGACGATAAAAGATAAAGATAATAACCTACAGTTAATCGACACTTCTGATTTGTAGTCTATCAACATAGATTGTTACAAAGTCTTCCTTGCCTCAAACATTCAATCAGCAGTTGGTTTAACATAAATCTTGAGTGTCAGTCCAGGATATGCATAAGTTCAAAAGAAGAAGAGGAGTTTAATCTAAACAAACACCTTGTTCTGATGGGAGCCAGGGTCACACCAAGTTTTCAAAACCACAGGCTCTGTATAATTGCCTTCATGCTCAAGCCTCTGCCAATAAAAATACCCAGCAGTTACTTGGAGCAGCAGCAAATGTAGTTCATCTCAGTAGCTTTTGTTGCATTGCCACTGCAGATTCCCCCAGCATCCCCTTTTGATCCCAGTGCCAGAAAAAGACATAAACACTAATTCATATAAATGCCACTGTTATTCAGACCATCAAAGTTAGCATGGATTCTGTGTGACAGTTAAACATGTAAAAGTGAGCTTAATCCTCAAGATATGAAAAGAAAATTATTCCTCTATAATGAATTGTTGTGTATCAACCTTTCTGTCTGGGGTTTGTTGCCTCTTTTACAACTATTTCAGATTCACAATTAGTTTATTTATTTGGTTCAACACATCTAGCCATAGTAGAGATGGTAGATATTTACACACACTTGCCCATAAAAATGTCCTGCATGCAGACCATCTCATGAAATAAGCAGCAACTCACTCACCAACTGTCTGATAATCTAGCAGCTGGTAAAGTGCGCATGTGACTCAGCGAAAAGGTTTCTATCATTTTAGATATAACACATTCCACCTACTTCTTCTCCTCCAGTGCCTTCTGACAAAACTACTACAACTATATTATACTGGCAAATGTATGAAATGTGCTCGGGAGATTGATACCAGCTGACAAACAAAATCTGTCATACAATTCATGAAATATTAAATAAATTATTCTTTTTACACATTTTACCTGCAGTGTTATGTATTACATGTTCAGCTGCTCAAACAAGATGCACGAAAATGAAAAGATCTTTCAAAATTTTAAACTATTCATTATTAAACATGTGAAAATTTAAAATATCGAATTTTTTTTCAGAAATTAATGACAAAAGCAAATTAATGTTTAATTTTCATCATACTTTTGTTTGTTTGTTGTTTTTTTTTTGTTTTTTTTACCATTGTGATGAATATTTTCTTCAGTGTGCTGCATAATAAAAATCTGTGAGGATCAGTACTATGGTGTTCAGTTCTCAGCTTGAAGGTCACGTCTGTCTTTCAAATAAGGGCCAGAGGGCACAGAGTCTTGGACAGCAAGACACATCCAAAGGGAGTTACCACACATAATGGGCTCTAACACCCGCTGCTGAGAGAACGGGAGTATTTGCTTTGTTGACTGACCTTGCACCCTCTTATTCCCTGCAGGACAGACATTGATTGTGTATGATCTGTTCTGGCACCCGAGCATCTTGTTGACTGACGCCAGGTTAAAGAAGCAATTAAAATGTATGTTATCTTAAGCTGATAATTATTAGTATATGCCATCCTTAACCCCAGAGCCACAAGGGGGTCATTTGACCCATTGGCGACTTAAAAATTGTGCAACTCTGTTGAATTAAAACCCCACGATCTCACTTTTAATGGTGTTTCCCAAAATGAGGTTATTGGTCAAATGCTGAAATTTGAGTTGTGCAAGATCAAAAGAAGAAAAAATGTGGCCACTACCTAGAACCTCCATGTACATCAGGTTGACCCCATAAAAACCCCATAATGTAAAACCGCTACCACTGTTGACTAGCAACATGATTATTTACACACATTTTGATGTGATTTATAAATAAATACATACAGTTAGGCTAAGGGTGGGATTTGAGCGAGAGTGGAGCGAGGTAGTGCGAAACATGTGGAAATCTGCACAAGCTAGCTGTTTTGAGCAGCGGGGGAACTGGAGCTGATCTGCACAGTCTAGAGTGTCTTTAACTAATCAGAATAAATGAAAGGTGTGAATTCCAGAGCAGAACAACCAAATGGGTTGGACTGAGAAGAGTTGAAGAGGAGGTCAAGAATTGCAGACAGAGGTGTAGCCATGTGGACGCTGGATGAAAGACTGCAGGTTTAGTGATCAAAATTCTACTCACATAGTGCATTGTTGAATTCTTACACATATTGGCATATTGCTTGGCTTTGTGCTGCTACAGTGTCTTTGTGATGCCATAATAAAAAGAGCTGTTTCTTGAACCATCACATAGAGGAAAGAAATGAAATTATTCATCCAACACATATAACAGATGTTGGAATCCTTAAAATCACAGTAACTTAAAATAAAATAAAGGTGTGCCTATAAACTTGTGCATGTACATGCCTGCTTCTAAGTAAAATCACTGTGACTGACGGAAGATCAAACACTTGATTACTGACTTAATGTATTTGACCTATGTTCAGTTAATTATTTGTTTAGTTACAGTCTTACGCTCGTTCTTGTTGCTTTCCAGTTCCTATGTACATCTGCACCTCTGTAATGTTTCCTTTGTTGAAAGTAAGTTTCTTTGGATTAGTTTTTCTTTATCATCTTATGGCCTTTTGCTGTATTGCACCTTGGCTACTTCAGTTGCCGTTTGTTTGGTGTCTTTGTTTAATTTAGTTCCATTAAGGTTTATCATCTTCTTGCATCCTGTCCACATGTCTCTTTGTCCTTTTTGGGTTGAACTGAAATTCCCTTAAAGCCCTGTTTCTTTTGTAAGATCAATTCTTAGCAGCTTGGGCCATGTAGAAAAAGTTGATAAAGATAGTGTGTGTGCAGACATTGATTACAAAAAGCTGTACTGCTCTTGGATTCCTTGAAAATGACAGCAGTTGCTCTTGATTTATGGGGAATATTCAGATACTTGACAACATTTTCTGACAGCTTTCCAAACTAATGCAGCACCAGAAGTACTGACTGAATATCTGCATTAGCATGGAGAATAAAAAAAAATAGTCTTTGGATTTTGTAATATAAAAACACCTTCAACTACATCTGAGAAAGCTTTAAAAAGCAAACAGCAAGTTCAGCAGATTTGACAAGAAGGATAAGGAGCATGATAGATTACATTGAGAAAACAGCACTGCTCAGAAATCTATTGAAATGCATCAGCCACTGGATTTATAAATACGAATGTAAATTAATTTTATTCTTTTCATGGAAGCAGAAGTAACAATAATGTGTACGGTATGTATTTCACATGCTTCAGTTGTATTACATGCTGTTAAGGCTTTTTTCTTACTTTCTCACAGAAAACTAATTAATTCAAAGATTTCATTCAATTTCAGACCAATATTATTTTTATTCATTAGTTTTTTTTTCTGCCCTGCTGTGATTTGCTTTCCTGGGCTAGTTCCATAAAATAGATTAAGAAACTCTGTGTTGATTAACTGTGAGATGAGAAAATTATTTTTTTGTTTTAGAACAAATGATCAGACTAAATTAAACAACCCCCTGTATGTTCAAAGTAAGTTAAGCACATGTGTGGGGAATTAAAAAAAAAAAAGCCATTGTCAGCGGTAGTTTGATCCTAGGATTCACCATGGTAACCTGTGAATAAAGATCAGTCTCCATCATTTTAATCCAGCAGAGTGAGAAATATGAATGTAGGTCAGTATGGATAATGATGTACATCTTGTAGACAATTTGCAGTTAAACTCAGTAATCCAGATTTTAGATACTTCTAGTGGAAAAGATGTCTAAATTCAAACTTGAAATTTTTGATATCTATGATATTTATCAAAATGTTACTTGACAATATTTAACACTTTACCCACCAGACAACTGTTCTGAACTTGTCACTCAGGTTTCATGAATCATTTAACTTCATTAGTTACACCGGTCCAGCTGATCTCTAATCAGCATGGTAGCAACTCAACCCAGTTAGGCATGCAGTCGTGGTCAAAATGATCTGTTCAGAATGGGGTGGAACGGTGATTAAAGTGTCTTTGAAAATGGCATGGTGGCTGGTGTCCAGTGAGGTTGTCTGAGTATTTCTATTTTAGAAAGTACTGATCTACTGGGATTTTCCCAAGCAAACAATCTCTAGGGTGTACAGAGAACGCTCTAAAAAGAGAAAACATACAGTGAGATGAGATTCTCTGGGGAAAATGCCTTGTTTGTGCCAGAAGCCAGAGGAGAATGGACATACTCCTTTGAGCTAAGAGGAAGGCAACAGTAACTTAAATAACCCCTTGTTGCAAAAATGGCCTCCAGAGGAGCATCTCTGAAGAGCCAACCTTGAAGCAGATAAGCTACAGTAACAGAAAACCACACCACATGACACTACTGCCAAGTAAGAACAGGAAAAGGAGGATTCGTTGGTCTGATGAATCTCAATTTCTCCTGCAACATTCAAATAGTAGGATCAAAATTTAGTGTAAACAACATGCTGTTGGTGTGAGGATTATTTCTTAGCAGACTTTGACCTCTTAAATCAATTAAGCATCGTTTAAACATTAGACCTTACCTTAGCACCATATTCATCACCTTCTAAGCACAGTGTAACCATCTTCTGATGGCTGCTTATGCCAAATAACACACCATGTCGCAAAGCTCAAACCATCTCAAACTGATTCCTTGAACATCAAAATGATTTCACTGCACTTAAATGGCCTCCACAGTCACCAGATCTCAATGCAAAAGAGTTCCTTTGGGATGTGGTAGAATGGAAGATTTCGATGGTTGATGTGCAGCTGGCAAATCTGCAGCAAGTGGCACGATACCACTTTTTTATGTCCGATACCGATGCCGATATCATAAATTTGGATATGGGTGTCGGGGGGTTCCCGGAGGCATCTTCCTTGGGGGCTCAACCCGGGGTAGCGGTCATGTCCGGTTAGGGGCTCTGTTGGCTCTCAGGTGACTGTTTCCCCGTGGCTGCGTGCAGCGGGGCTAGGGGAGGGTCTGTGCTGACGGACGTGGGTTACTGAACTGGTAGCCTGGCTGCCCCTGGGTGGGTCCGGGATGGGCGTGAGGTTCTGGGGGAGCTCCGTCTGTGGGATGGGGTCCTGGCCGGGCCTCGGGGGCTTGGGTCCTGGTTGGTGTGTTGCCGGAGTTGTGGGCGGGTGGGTGCATGGGGGCCCAGCCCTGGCGCAGGGTGCCATGGTGCAGGGTGCAGGGTGCCGCCGGTGCGTTGAGCCACCTGAGGGGCTCTTCAACTGGTGGGGGAGATTGTCACATCGTGCAGGAGCTTTCCTCTCTTCAGGAACTCTCTCTGCAGGAAGGGGAGATACAGGAGAGGTGGAGGAAGATCTCAGCCTGGGCGTCTATTGTCTTATGTAGTCTGGAAGATGAGTGGATGGTGGGGTGGGTGCAGTTTTCTCTGTGGTGGGGTTGGGTGGACTGTCCCGGGCTCTGTGGGGCCGGGGGGCGCTGCTGCACTGGGCCCCGGTCTGGATGGGCCTGGGCCCCCTTCCCCTGGCGGGTCGCGGAGTATGGGGGTGCCTACTGGGGTCAGCGGGGGAGCTGGCCCCAGGGAGGGGTCACTTGCCCCTCCCTTCCTTCCCTCCCCATCTCCAGCTGCCTCCCTCTTCCCGCTCCACCACAACCACCCACACATGCAGGGCCTTGGAGTAGGGGTATGTTACCAGGGTGCAGAGGAGGCTACCCCCCCCCCCCCCCCCCTGTCCCCTTCTGGCTGCCTCTGCCTCAATTTTATCCCACAACTTAGACATTCACATTACTCACACTCTCATTACACATACATATAGGATCTTGGGGGTGGGCACGATACACGGAGTCCAAGTTACCATCAGGGTGTACACCTCACCCCTGGCGTCGTTGCCCACCACTTACCTGCTGCTCTCTGGCAGGTAGCTCCATGCCCTCCTGGGTTTTAAATGCACCTTAGAACACACATGCATCAGCACTACAATGAGCGGGTGGAGGAAGGTTTGGAGTCTTCTCTCACCCCCGTTCTCTGCGGCCTGCTGGAGCGGGGGGGCTAGGAGGAGGAGTTGGCCGTCCGACTGCGGTCTGGAGTGTGGGGCCTCCCTGCTGCTGCGGAGTCGGTGCGGTCTGCCTCTCCCCACCGCAGGGAGAAGGGTAACACCACCTGGGTCTGGGTGCAGTTCCCCCCTCCAGGGGCAAGGGTACCTAGACCCGGTTCGTAGAGTACGCTTGGGGAGTGTGATCGTGTGTACAGCGTCTCTTTATGTCTGTCTCCACGTTGGGTGAGTGTTGAGTGAGTGCATATGAGAGCATGAGGGTGGGAATGGATGTTTGTGTCTGTGTGTGCCTGTATGTCTGTCTCTATATGTCAGGTTGGGTATCAGACGCCACCTCTCTGGGGACATCTCAGGCCCTCCAAGGTTTGGAGGCCTATCTCCCCCCACCACCACTTCCCCTGCCAGTGGCGGACTCCCTCAGACATCAGTGCGTTGGTGGTTCTTTGTGTCTGGGGATGGGCGTCCAGGTACACACCGGCTCACTCCTTGGCGGCCGCTTATCGGGCCCTGGAGCCTGGGGCTCGCTCGGGCCACTTCGGAGGTGGGGTGCCCCCGGCCTCTCGGCCTGGGGCTTGGTCACTCAGGTACAGCTGGCTGCCGGCGGAGCTCACGGGCGCGTCACTGCAACTCCCCCTGGCTTCTGCTCCGCGGCTGCTGAGTGAACCCTCATCTGGGACTCTCCTCAGCTCTCTCTGGGATAGTGGCGCGGCTGCCCCTCTGTTGGTCTTCCTTGGTCTCTTGTGTTCTGGGGGCCTCTGGGTGTCTGGAGTTTTGATCTGGGGTATATTAGACTTAATAGACTTGGTCTAGAACGTAATATTAAATAAATTCTAACAACAGATTATCAAGCTTAAACGTGCTGCTGTTGTTCAGCCGCTGGTTTCCTCTTTCTGGTGCAAAGTGGGCCAAAAACAAAGAAGAGAGACGGACTCGCGGCAGAAAAGCCGATCAGCTCATCATTAATCAGTTTCATGACTGAAGTAGCAGCAGGAGAGGGAAGGAGAGAGAAGAGGCAGCTGCTCCATATATCGGTTGTTTAGCTTAACGTGGGAATGCTTTACAAACATTCAGAGATGAACTTACACACTTGCTTTACTTCTCTCTGGGATAACTTCCTCTGAGATGAAATGCCGGTTTGGTAGCGAGGCTACAAATACACACAGCTGCTCTATCATGTGAGCACACTGCTCCTACGTGCTACGTTTATGGGCCGAGTTACGCCGTGTCGCAAGTTTTGTGAGGTGCTTTTTTGATATTTAATGGATCGGATTACATTTTTTATTTCTCTCCGATATCCGATCCAGTAATTTACGTCAGTATCGGACCGATACCGATACGTAATATCGGATCGGTCCATCTCTAGTTACTATCGCACCAATATGGACCAGTATATCTCAGGAATATTTACAGCACCTTATTGAGTCTATGCCATAAAAGATTAAGGCTGTCCTGAGGGAAAGGACATTAACCTGCTACTAGAAAGGGGAACCTAAAAGTGACTGATAAGTGTATAGAAAAAGAAAGGGGAGAACATTTTGATTTCAATACTACAGCATAACATAAAAAAAAAAATGTTTGCTGGAGTTATCTGTCAATGGCAAGGATAGTGTTAATAATTGGATATCAATGTGTGAACTCAATGCAGCAAAAAATTCTGTTAGAAAACATTCAGAATATCTGAATATCTGAGTTTTCACTAAAGCTGCATTCTGGAAAAGACTTCCTAAATTGAGGCCTGCTGATTACTCTCCCAAAACAGTTGGATCAATAGTGGTTGCTTTAGAGAGGGACGCGATTGTTTGAGGAATCGAACTCGAGAGGAGTGAACAGTGTTGCCAACTTAGCGACTTTGTAGACCCCTTTTTTTCTAAAAAAAAGTCGCTAAAAAAGACATGAAAGCGCGTATCACTTTTACTCTCAACAAGCAGCGGGTGCTGTAACGCAGTCAGTTCTTCTTTTACTCTTATGCTGTTTTGTGGATCACAAGGTTTAAAACTACTTATAAACACACACACAAGTTAACTCCACCAGAGTGCCTGTTTCGGGTCACTTTTGCCGGTCCAAGCCCGGGTAAAGGAGCAGGGTTGGAATTGTGACATTAAAAAAAAACAATAATTGCTAAAAGAAATTAATTTGTAGTTCTAAATAAACTCTAAATGCATTTAGGACGTTTTTTACTCACTTTATGTCTCTTCCACGATGTTATTTCTCTCTCCAACAACATAGGTTACAATTAGATTAGAATAGAATAGAATAGAATTCAACTTTATTGTCATTGCACATGCACAGGTACAGGGCAACGAAATGCAGTTTGCATCCATCCAGAAGTGCTTAGTGATATAGATATATTACAATATATATTAGCAATAATATAGATATGTAAGTATATTACAGAAATGGGTCTATTATGTTATAATGTACACGGTATGAAGTATGTTGTGAATATTCTATAACTATAAGTATGTACAGGCTGTAGTGAGTACAAGCTATGTACAGGATATGGACAGGATATAAATATGAAAAATGCTCTCTCACACACTACTGAAACGCTCTCACACACACTACTGAAACGCTCTCACACACACTACTGAAATTTTACCTCTCACACACACTACTGAAACGCTCTCACACACACTACTGAAATTTTACCTCTCACACACACTACTGAAACGCTCTCACACACACTACTGAAACGCTCTCACACACACTACTGAAATTTTAGCTCTCACACACACTACTGAAACGCTCTCACACACACTACTGAAATGCTCTCTCACACACTACTGAAACGCTCTCACACACACTACTGAAACGCTCTCACACACACTACTGAAATGCTCACACACACACTACTGAAACGCTCTCACACACACTACTGAAATTTTACCTCTCACACACACTACTGAAACGCTCTCACACACACTAGTGAAATTTTACCTCTCACACACACTACTGAAACGCTCTCACACACACTACTGAAATGCTCTCACACACACTAGTGAAATTTTACCTCTCACACACACTACTAAAACGCTCTCACACACACAACTGAAATGCTCTCACACACACTAGTGAAATTTTACCTCTCACACACACTACTGAAACGCTCTCACACACACTACTGAAATGCTCTCTCACACACTACTGAAACGCTCTCACACACACTACTGAAACGCTCTCACACACACTACTGAAATGCTCACACACACACTACTGAAACGCTCTCACACACACTACTGAAATTTTACCTCTCACACTGAAACGCTCTCACACACACTACTGAAACGCTCTCACACACACTAATGAAAATCCAAGGCATTTCAGTTGAACAGGAAGGCATTTCAGTTAAACAGGAAGGCGTTTCAGTTAAACAGGAAGGCGTTTCAGTTAAACAGGAAGGCATTTCAGTTGAACAGGAAGGAGTTTTAGATGAACAGGAAGTTGTGTCCAGACCAGGAAAGTGAAGGAAAAAGTGGTACACTTCAAACCACTACACAGATGTCTACTCAGCAACCTGCTAGTAGCCTAAGTGAAGCAGCCGCATTACTCAACAGTATATTATCCTCAGCAGAGACCATCAGAACTTTGTCAAATGCCACAGTCGTGGGGCAGCAACCTGTTGCAAGTACCAGTGTGGACGGACTGGATAGTCACTTAACATCCCTCTTTCCCTCACGTCAACGTAGCAGCTTGCCTATGCCAGCGACATCTACAGTCAGGAGAGAATGTGCACCTGCACCACGTTATCAAACTCGGCAATGCTTCGGCAGCTGGACATCAGGCACAAGAAGAAAAAGGTAGTTACAAAGTTTAATGAGTTTGTATTCACTTGCCTGAAATGGGGCCATATGTAATAGTCTGATATTTAATAATATACTGCAGGGCTCGCAAAATCGCTAGCCCGACGTCCTGGGGCTAGCGATTTTTCCAGGCTACCAAAATCTATCTCTGCCCTGCCCGTCGGGCTATCGTAGGAAGGAAAAATATATGTCTATGCTTTTGCATTCTTTCGGAAATGTAGCTGGGTAATTATGTCATTGGCATCGGTGAGCCACTGTCAATATGTGACATATTGAAATCGCGTTTGAATTTGCGCTTGTTTTTTGCTTTCACTTTGCAATTATGTGTTATGCAACTGTGTATAGAGAGCGACAGTACTGATTGGTGAGTGATGATAATTTGCGCACCAATTCCTCTGACATCGTCTTATCAATCGTTAGCTTACTATGCAAACATGACAAGTGAAATCTCCCGCAGCTTAAACATGTGAGAGGTTGATTGCGCAGAGAATCGCTGAGCGTTATGTGTGTGTGTGTGTGTAAAAGCAGCAGGATTTATATTTTAGTTCTGCTGAGCCAAATAAGACAGGTCAGGGTGAAGAAGTGACAGCCAAAGAAAAACTTACCACAAAACGGAAAAGTTATGACAAATCAGACTATAAGGCAAAAAGAAAGTGCAGCTTTATGGTTTCATGGACAAAATAATTTCTGTGGCTGCAATGACGAGCTAAATAACCAGGGCTGCACATAAGTGGTCCGCAGGTGCGCATTCGCTGTCAAAACAAAAGACACGCACAAGATAAGAAGTTGCAACGCGTGTTTGCGTACATAAGATTTTCTGGAGGAGGACAGACATTTGTTTAGAACTCTTAAAGATGTCGAAGAAGCTCCTTTAAGCAATTACTTTGGTTTTCCTCCACCTCCAAAGAAATGTCAGAAGGAGTCCGAACCACAAAAGAAGCACGTATTCTCGGAAAAGTATAAAAAAAAGTATATAAAATTAACCCTTATGTTTGCCTAACTACAACAATTTTGTCTATGAAAGCATTCTGTGTAGGGGTTTGGATAGTGTTCTGCTGTCTGCATCTCAGTATTATTAGTTATCACTTGCTGTTGTTTATGGTATCTAATATTTATATTTCAGAGCTATGGCCCAGCAGCATGACCATTTCAACAAAGATGTTATACTACTTCCAACTCCATCATGGGGAGTAGTGTGCAAACAAGGTTCGAAATTATGGTTACACAAACATGGGCACATCCTCAGTGCTTTTGAATTCCAGAAGACCTGGGACAACCAAACTGTCGTGAAACACCTCAAGGAAAGCTTTGGTGAACGCCTTCCAGAGGATGTCAGGTAAAATACTATTGTTTATTGTTACTGTGTGTATTCATGTAATGACTTGTACTTAAAGATAATATACCAAAGTAAAGAAGTTTAAAATATCATTCATCATTATAAAAACATATGACTATACCAGTAGAATTTAAGTCATAAAAGCATACACACAAACAGAACAATATATAATAAAATATTTAACTAATACTTAAAATATTTAACTAATTAGCAATTGCTGTTGTCCCTATTTATTTTTTGTAGCCTCGAGTTTCTAATGGCTTGTGGCAATAAGCTGGTGTCTCCAAAGCTCCAAGTTGGTCAGGAGCTGAATGGGATGCTGATCCTAAAGGTTTTTAAAACCAAAGCCCTCTATGTAAGGCCATCAAGGACACTTTTAGTAAGTTACTAAAAGAATGAAAAGTAATCATGATTTGGGAAAAAACATGTCAACAATTGGGCTTCTAACAAAATAGAATATATTTATTTAAAACAAGTGTTTGGGAGCAATCAATATGGATATTTCTTATTTTAATCTTTTTAAGATAAGCTATAATTACTTGCTTTTGATATATGTTTTTGGTCTTTTTCTGTTGAAGAGTGAATCAGATGAAGACAAAGATCCTTCCCACATCAGCTCCAAATCAGCATTAAGCAGTTGTGCAACTGATAAGGACAGTGACAATGATTGTTTTGAAGTTGATAGTTCAAAAATCCAACAAGACATGAGCAGCCAAGTCACTACAAGGTTAAGAAGTCATGTTAAAGGTGATAACCCTGGCACTAGCAGTGATGAAGAAGATGATACTGGGACCAACTGTATTCGAAGGAGTGTTGGTAAAAGGCAACGAGCAAAGCAAGGAAGTGATGGGAACAGCATTTGTGATGAAGGCTACATGGCAAGAAGTGATGACAAACCTAGCACAAGCAGTCACAGCAGAGATTTCAATGCAAGAAGTGAAGACATCCCTGCCATGAGCGTTAATGATGAAGATTATTCTTCATATTTAACTCTCGTGGCATCGCTTTCTGGCGATTCTTCAGATGATGAGGATTTAAATCAAGCTATAATTGCGAGCTTGGAGAATCAGATGTGAGTAACAAACATACAGAATTTGAGTTTGAGACATAATTTGGGCTTTCCAGAATTGTCAAATCAATATAAACCTTTAAAGCTTTAACTCTCTATGATCAGTGTGACACATATTCTCAAATTCTGTAACATGACTACATGGCTGATATATTTTATTTTCTGTTTTATTTTCTTTTTTTAGTGCAGAAAAAGTCCCTGTTCAAGAGATACTGCTGGAACTATCAAGCAAAATTAGCACAAAACAGCAGTGCAAATTTAATATAAATCGCTCTGCTGTGTGGGAGGGAGCCTTGCGTGGTTTTCAAAGGCTATCTTATGATCCCAACTTGATGATCTGTGTGAAATTCTCAGATGATATGGGGAAAAATGAGGAAGGGGTTGATTTAGGTGGGCCAAGGAGGGAATTCTTGAGACTATTGATGGACACCATTGCCAGGTCAGCCATGTTTGAGGGGAAAGAAAACTGCAAGAACTTGGCTCTTGACAGTACTGGTAATTACCTATTTTTCTAAGATTAATAGTGGGAACTGTTTAACTGATATTTATTTTTACAGGCAACATTACTGACAATTTTGCTTTTCCTTTTATTCTGTTGCTTTGCAGCTCTCAGAGGGGACTGGTACTACATCTCTGGGAGAGCCATTGCAGTGAGCTTGGTACATGGTGGTCCACCACCTAACTTTCTGTCACCAACAGTATTTTCCCTTCTGGTTGGAAATTCAGCAAATCCAGCCCTGGAAGACATAGCTGACCTGGAACTCTTTGAAAAAGTCCGAAAGGTCTCTATATGTTTATTTTATAAATCTTATAGTGAATTGAAAATAGTTTGTGTTCCAGTTTTCTTTTGTAGGGAATGTTTATCCGGATCAGTCTGGCCATTGCTGAATGCCAAGTTTTTATATTTTGCTGCTATATTAAACTAAGATTCAGTAGATAAGGGTAGACGAAAGAGTATATTTTATCATTTTTTAAGCACATTGTAAACATATTAAAAAAATATGTGTAGTCATTTGACTTCCAATGTACGCGCGGGCATATTGTGATTGTGTAGACCACTGGTGGCTGGGTTCCTTCTAATAGGTTATAAGACTACTGAGTAACTTCCATAACAAGCCCTTCCTCTGCTCTTTGTGATGCTAGATATCTCAAAGTACAACCCTTGAGGACCTTGAAAAGTCAAAAGAACCTCTGCTTGATTACTTGGCCAATGCAGGATGCCTGAGGCCTATGCGTTCACTAAGAGACAGGGATCTGCTGGTACATGATATTGTCATGTTTCAGGTCATCCACAGGGTTCAAGGTCCATTTCAAAGGTATTTTGGTATTCTGTGTTTTTCAGATTAATTAAAATGTGATAAAAATCTTACCTATTAATCAAAATGGCCAGTTAATAACCTAGTATAACTGATTGTGCCAAATTGATAATATACAATTAACTTAGAAGCATGAAATTGCAGAATTATTGAATAAAATTTCTTTGTGCTGTTTATCCAGATTTTGTGAAGGTCTGAAAACTCTTGGGGTTCTCGAGAAAATGAGGAGGCATCCAGACAGTTTTCGCCCTCTGTTCTGCTATGAGCCACATATGCTGACTGCTGACCAGGTGGATGATCTTTTCAACATTCATCTATCTCCAGAAGGAAGCAACAGAAGAGCTGCTGAGGAGACAGTTGTTACCTTCTGGAGAGACTATCTCCAAGATGCAGAAGGTAATTGTCACTTTAGTGCACAATAAATAGATGTAACGATTTATAGGTTAGCATTTCTGAAATCTTTATTTTAAATAACATACTCATATAACAATAACACCACATTACCCTCTTGGTTGTAGTAACATTTTTACATAGTTCTTTGAGACTATTGAAAGATGAAAAGCATGCTCTATAGTCATTGCAATAACAGTCATTAAGATTCTTGCTTTAGATTTGTACTCACTGACAATTTATGTTGGCCAAATGAAATAACCTTTTAACACTTTTTTCCTTCTCTGTTTTATGCAGAAGAAGAAGGACCTTCCAAATTACAGAAGATATTGGCCTTTGCAACTGGAGCAACTGCGGTGCCACCTATTGGCTTTTCCCCAGCACCCTCGATTGAGTTCATTCATAGAGGAGACGATGACTTCTCTTCTACACCAATTTTCCCTCTTGCCAACACGTGTGTTAACTGCATTAGGCTGCCACTGCATGTTTCATACCAGCTGTTCAAGGAGAAGTTTGATTTTGCATTAGGTAACACTTACGGCTTTGGCAGGGTATGAACACATTATGCTGGAGGAGTTTACGTGTTTCTCTTTTGTATTGGTCTCTCTTTTGATTCAAAGTGAGTATTGAGTATTAACTTGTTAAGGTTTTAATATTTCCAAATTTACCTGCTTCAGTCAAATTGATGTTTTAAGACATCAATTTGACAAGAAGTGATTGTTCTTCAGGATTCATACAGGTAGATACCAATTGTTTAACAGCACGTCAGAAGTTAATTTAGATTGTTGAGTTTGAATATACAAAATTTGTGTCACTTTACTCATTTCATGTGTATGTCCATCGGTTTTTGATTTGGTTGTCTTTGTGTCTGTTTATTCTTCTGCCTGTGTCAGTTTCTGTTTGACAACAGAGCTGTCATTTTATCATTTTAAAGAAAATGGTTTCAATATGTTAGTTTCGATCACATATGTTTTCTGAAATGTTTTTTTTATATATCTTTTTTTTATTTTTTGCAAAATATTTTATTTAATGTAGAAGGTGTAAAAGTGAAGAAAACACATCTATTCCATGATTTCCATCATTTTCTAATGGATTCACTTGTTGAATTATGTTCATTGCAGTCTCATTTATGTTGATGTCAATAGCTGGAATATTGACATTATTGTTTGTTTGAAGTTCTGGTAATGGCCCTTCTTCATCAACGCCATAATAGTTATCAACATGAAAAATGTCATTTATAAACGACAGGATTCCCACATTGTTTGTGACACCTGTATGCCACAGCTGAAGAGGGGTCTGTCCTCCTTGTGTAGAGAGACCATGGTTGTTCCACTGATTGACAAATTCTGTTAATGCTCTTTCAATCCTTGGCAAATAAACATAATGCAGACAAAAAAGATGTAGCTCATTCAGTGAATCCAACATACCCTGTTCTTCCATAAAGTTAAAGATATTTATAAAGTGTCTTGATACAACTCTGTTGAGTTCTGCCCACAGTCTTTCAATTCTTTGGTTATGTACTGAAACACCTGTAATAACACTGCCTACTCCTCTTCTCTGTAACATAAAACGAGCAACCTGTATATTTTCCATACCATGATCACACCTGACCCTTAAGGGCAAACCAAAGTTTTGTATTCCTTCCAAAAATAATGACAAGACACTTGAGGCTCTGTTATTGGATAAGCAACGTAAGTATATGATAGTTCGGCTGAAGCCATCAACACAGCCATGCAGGACCAAGCGCCATCTAATCAATTTGTGGTTGCCGTCAAAATGCCTGTTGAGAGATCAGAAAGCATTACTACAGTTCCACATGTTTGTTCATATTATTTAGTAGTGAATTCCTGACCCTGTACTTAAACAAAAACTAGAGGTTTCATTTTGTACATTTACTTCAACAACAGCACACCTCTGTCTCTCACACACACACACACACACACAGTGGCATAAAATGTCTTTTTCCACACTACGTTTACCTGGCACAATTGATGTTAGAGATTAAAATTGTGATGTAAAATAAAGGATTAAACAACTCAACAGTATATACATTAGACAACATCTAAATTGATGTACTATGAATCCCCCAAATATTTAACATACTTATATCAATTTCAGTTTTTTTGGTTATTGTTATTTTTTTATTATTATTATCTTATGCTGATCATATAGATTAACTTCAGTAATGTTTTGAATGAAGGACCATTAATTTTGATGTATTGTGTTAATACTTTTAAACACAAGGCCTGATCATTTGTTTCAAACCAGTGAACTTACCATAAGTGGTTGGGGGCCTGAACACTATAGATCCTTCGCCTTATCGCATGACGACGTCTAAATGCACGTCCAATAGGATCCACTTCCTGTAGACTTTGTCTGACCCTCCAACGTTGAACTCTTAAGCCACGAGATCTCAGACTTCCAAGAATGTATACTTCCCCTGCATTTGGAGTGTTCTGTAGGATATCCGTCACAAGGCCATTCAGTTCTTGATTTGAAATATCCACATAGCTTAATGGCTCAACTCCCAAAGTTTGTCTGTGTCTGTACAGGGTTCTTCGACTTATTCCAAAGCATGATGCAATTCTCTGCCATGTCATACCAATGGAAACAAAGTGAGAAATCTGTTCAGCAGATATAGTGTATCGTGGCCGACCTGGATGACCACTCAAGGTGGTTGGGGGTAACAATCTGTGGGTCACATAAGCAGATCTCTGTCTAGCATCATATTCATGTAGCAAGCTGCAAAAGCATCTATACAAGGATTGTAGTAGGTTGGTGGCAACCCTATTATTGGGATCATATCGAGATACAGCAGCAAGAAATTCTGATAGAGTTCGTGTATGATCATCTAGCTCTCTATAAAGCCGCTCTTGTCTGATATTGTCCGAATTTTCATTTTGGAGCGCCCCAATACATTGCAGAGCACAAGTAAAAAATCTTTCAACATCTTCTTCATTGGTTCTCACCTCAAAAAACAAAGAAAGTATGTAAAAAATGACAAGGATCTGATGTAATTTCATTGTAGATGAGGTACTGTCAGACACAGTCTTTCCAGATTATACGGGCAGCTAGCATAGCCAGGATGCCCCGACTTGTTGCAATAGGCTGCTACCCTACAACAATGTTTGGATAGTCACTGATGAAGGCAAAATATTTTTCAATTATACCTCTAACAGACTGTTGTAGACGTCACCGCGGTGTTAGCTGTGCATTAATGTGTTATTTGTTTTTCCTCACCTTCCTGTGCAGCTAAAATGCCTTCCTGTTCAATTGAAATCCTCTTGGTTTTCATTAGTGTGTGTGAGAGCGTTTCAGTAGTGTGTGTGAGAGCGTTTCAGTAGTGTGTGTGAGAGCGTTTCAGTAGTGTGTGTGAGAGCTAAAATTTCACTAGTGTGTGTGAGAGCATTTCAGTTGTGTGTGTGAGAGCGTTTCAGTAGTGTGTGTGAGAGCATTTCAGTAGTGTGTGTGAGAGCGTTTCAGTAGTGTGTGTGAGAGCATTTCAGTAGTGTGTGTGAGAGCGTTTCAGTAGTGTGTGTGAGAGCGTTTCAGTAGTGTGTGTGAGAGCTAAAATTTCACTAGTGTGTGTGAGAGCTAAAATTTCACTAGTGTGTGTGAGAGCATTTCAGTTGTGTGTGTGAGAGCGTTTTAGTAATAATGTCCCTTACGGCACCTCATACAATTAACTTGCTCCTTATCAATCCACGAACTCCTTCTAAATGCATTTTATCATTTAGATGAGCAAAGCACATCACAATTTGATCATTTTAATTCAATAGTTTACATGTATCAGAATGAAAAATCCCTGTGCTGTGGTTCATTCAGCTACTGTGAAGGTGCTGTTATATTACAGCTGAATTAATTCATACATATAACTACATCATCAGAAACATGCTCTTAGATATTTTGGAAGACTATCACTCCAAGCAGCATTTTTCATGCCATGTAGGAAACATCAAGTCAACATTCAAGCAAATCCTCCTTTTCTCAAGCTGGAATTTCAATGCGTCTGAATACTTTGCTACACCACAGTGAGGTATAATTGAGTCTACCTGTCAGTTCTGATGCCAGTGCATGACTATCATACAGAACCAGAATCAGAAACCATGCTGCAGTTTTCAGTTTGAGACAGGAATGTTTAAAATCACAACATGGCATCTCAACCATGAGGAGATTTACACAAAGCACCAACATGTGACTTGAGCATTGTGTTCACTCTTGAATCACAATTTCTCTATTTCTTTGGCTCTCGGAGGAGGCGGACGACTTTTTCTCTTATCTTCTCTGCTTATGTCCTTGTCTAGTCTCGTGGTTTTTTTTTGTATTACTTTCCCTGGAACACACTCTCATAGTCTGTTTCTAAAACCTAAAGAGAATTATGGATTTGACCAATTGGTCTCTGAATGCTATTGACACCCTTTTCTCAACGAGAAGTCTGGGCTCGGGAGAGCCCGAGTGCCCTGGAGGGACTTTCCCTGCTGGATGCACAATGGATGGGTGGCAGACATGGAGGATCGTGTGCCTGGCGGGACTGTTGATCGAAGATGCTGAAGATATCTACCTATTCGGAACCATGATAACAGGGTTCTTACTGATCGGAGCTGGCTTGGCCCTGGCTTATCAGAGAATTAAGAAAGCGGAACCGGCTGTTCAAACACCCCCAAGGCTGCCCGCTGGGATTGAAACGATGGGACGAGGTGCAACTTCTCAGAATGGGCTCATTGAATGCAGCATGGTTAAGAGCTTGGAGGCGCTAACGGCTGCAGTGAAGGCTCAGAATAACACCTCTGAGCGTATATTGAATTACATCAGGGAAGAATCCACTTGGAACAACACCTCTGGGCGGAAGCTGGATTGCATCGCGGATCAGTTGGCTGCAGTCGTGAGGTCTCAGAATCTGCTCTGTGAGCAAAAGAGTGAAAAGACCACGGAATTGAAGGTAAATAACATCATGGAGAAAATCGCAGCTATCCAACGGGAGATTTAGAGACCAGTGTCAGTGTCGGAGTGTTAAAAACAGCATGAAATTCTCATGAGTTGTTTGTAAAAGAAAAATCACCATTATAATGCGGCTACCCCTTCGGCGGCAGCTGTGGGCTCAAGGCCGGAGCTGAACAAAAACTCCCTGATAACGACTGTGTTGAGTCTGTTCCTTCCCATTCCATGCAAGGCCACCTGGGTTGGCTGGTAGTCTGTTTACTTAGCCTGGCAGGGCGAAGGACACTGTCTCAGCTGAACTCTGGACACGCACACACATACATATACTGATACTGATAAGCACTCACTGACGCATCACCCTCCCTACCCCGGATCCAACGCCACCTCCAACGCTTACCTCCCCTCTGATGTGGACATCGGGTCAGTTGGAGGCGCAGTCGAAAGATTGCAGCGGTCCCAGATCAAATGTACACACTGGAACTCT
This sequence comes from Diplotaxodon limnothrissa, assembly GCF_057381915.1. Classification (NCBI taxonomy): domain Eukaryota; kingdom Metazoa; phylum Chordata; class Actinopteri; order Cichliformes; family Cichlidae; genus Diplotaxodon; species Diplotaxodon limnothrissa. Next base: position 5,155,761 of record NC_140597.1, on the reverse strand, counting down.
TTCCCATGTTGCTGTCTGTGTTTATTGTGCTATGGTGTGTTGATATCTGTGCATTCCTGTATTATCCTTCTGTGTTACATATTTCGATGTTTTTTTTCCTCGCTACCTAGCCTGACCTGTCTCCCCAATGTGATAATTGTGTATTGTATGTACGGTCGGCAAGGTCTGTCATCTCGGTTGTGGGCAAAAGACCTGCAACTGACAAATAAAGGCTATCTCATCTCATCTCAATGAAAATATAACGATTCTATCACGTAGACATTTTGAAAGGAAAATAACCAATACTATGCTTAGTCATCTAAATATAAGTACTGGGTCACCTACACATTTCACCTACAGGAACCACTCGGCCATGGAAACCCATGCCATGAAGCTTTTGTGCTGATGTTAATATCAGAGGAGATTTAGAATAGTGCTGTTCTTGAGTCAGAAGTGTTGTCAACATTTACACAATAAATGTTTTGCACCGCAGAGCTTGGCATTCAGTCTGTAACCTTACATGGTCTGCAACTTTGTGACTGAGCTGTTGTGGATCATTTAATTTCAGCAACTGACTTGCTGCGTTGGTGGTAGTGGTGGGCGGATCGATCCAAATATCAATGGTATCGATACCAAGTCGGCATTGGTATCGGGTCAATACTAGCCTGGCGAGATCAATTCTTTACTTTAAGTTCCACCCTTGTTTGCAATGCTGCGGTTTCGGCACAGACGAAACAGTCAGGCCGCTCTTGTGTCAGCGCAGAGCAGGCAGACTTTGCTCCCCCTCCCCCTTCTTATATTTAGATGTTGCGCCGTCATGTGACATGATTTAGATGCTTTGGGGGTCGTTAAGTTGTTTACATATTATTTATATTTTCACCAGTTGTTGTTTTTGTTGTTGAATTTTAATTGTAATTTTTGTATTATAGTTTCCAAACAGTACTTGTTTGTTTTAATTTGTTTACTGGTTTGAGTGGACTTTTTATTTAAGATTTAAAAAAAAAAACACAATTTGATAATATTAATTTTCTATAAGCATTTTCTATTTAATTATAAATTCTGTATAATTATGTCCTGGGTTTTAACTATTTAATAATAAAAAAGGAAATAACACAACAAACACCTAAGGTCATGAAAATTAATTGAGATTTAGCAATTCAATGACGCATCCAACTTATTTATCGAAAAGTATCGGTATCAGTATCGGCGATACTGGCCCATATTTACTTGGTATCAGATCGATACTAAAATATGCTGTATCACGCACCACTAGTTGGTTGTATCCAACCAAAGTACCACATTTGAATTCAGTGAACTCTTACAATAATCCATTCTTTCACAAATGTGAAGACAGGCTGCATGGTGGCTGAATTTATACACCTCATGGAATGTGACTGAAAACACCTGAATTCAAGATTAAGAGGTTTGGCCCAATATTTGTCCATTTATTGTGTATGGAGGTTACAGTTGTATCGTTGCAAAGCTGTGTAATAGTGAGTCAGTAATGAGAGAACGATATTCACTAATAACTTTGTTTTATTTTTATAGAATCTCTGAATGCTCTGATATATTTTATAAAAACCTTACAGGTATATTGTTTTTCATTGTTGCGCATCAAAGCACAAATTTGCGTGTGTTCATTTGCTCTGCAGTAAAACATCACATTTGTGTCATCTAACATGACACTTAACAGGGAGTGGTCAGCTTTGGGCCTCCAGCCATGTGTTACTGTGGTTGCATATTTTATCCTCACTCACCTTTAGTCATTATGGAGACTCAAAATGTCACAGATTTATATCGCGCAACCCTCAAAAGCCATAGTATGGACATTATTGAAGAAAAAAAAGCATCTTACACCTTAACAGAAACACACCCATGGGTTTACTGCACACCCTTGTGATCTCTATCACAATTAGAAATCAAAGGTCTCCCTCTGTGAAAAATGTCAGTTGGGTTTGGAAAAGTTCTAGGCTTTTTTTTCCCTCTTTGGTTTGGAAAAGATAGAAAAAGGGTAAATGGAAATTATTCTTTCAAAAGGTTCTTGAGCTCTTTCTTGATCTCTGGAATGTTAATCTTGGGGTACAGTGGCACATAGTTTTCTTGTGGTTTAATTACTCGCACAGTTGCAGAGACTTAGAAACAAATATGGTGGTGAAATAAGGTTAGAGAGAGTTCCTTGAGGGGATTAACTAACTGTCCAGTTTATTTGCTTGTTGTTCAGCTTACTGTTCATTTCATCCTACATGGCTGATCTAAAATTCAAAATTCTCCCAAAATTCTGTCGTTATGGTGTGTACATACAACAGAATAGTAAAAACCATGCCTGTGAAAGCTAAACATGTCTTTGATTGTCAGTCAGTCAGTTTGCTTCCACTGACTGATGCTATGTGTAACATGAACATAAAGACTTAAGATAAACCAAAATAAATTAATATATTACATTCATAATAGTATGATATAATCATATAATCAGTGATAATAACAATCATTGTATGTTATGATGATATGACAATGACAACCTGGCCTATCAGAACAGTGATGAAGTTGAGTATAAAAAGCTATATAATCATAAAGATTAAAAAAAGGTAAAATAAAATAAAATCTTGTTTAATGTTTAAACATTGTTATCACATATTTCATTATAGGCCAGTGTGTCCTAAAAATATGATGTACATTATGTGGAGTATTTTTTTTATTCTTATGGTATTATAGGCAGACCTTAAGTGACTAGTTAACAAGATGTGGCTCCATGAAAAAGCAGTGTATCAGGGAGGGAAAAAAGAACAGAACTGTGTCTTGACAGGTGATTTGAAAGAGAGCACTGTTTGACTGGGTGTAACAAAGCCAGCATCGATAGAGCCTGGAGCTCTACGGCTGAACAATGGCTCATAGATGGTTAAAAGGTCCAAAACATAGCTGGGAGCAAGGCCTTGACAAGCACTAAAAGTTATCAATCAAATTTTTAAATCAATCAAAATGACAAGCAACCAATGCAGGAATGCCACAGAAAGAGTTATGTGGCCTTATGTTATGTAGTCTCTGGCTCTCAGATTATTCAAGTCTTGCAGCACCACTGATTTTGATGCTAGAAAATTCTAAATGTATGAGCCAGCTAGGTTATGGAAATACGCGACTAATGTAATATTAACAACGTCTATAATTCGAGATAGAATAGCAGAATCACTCAAGCAGCAAAATTTGAATGGAGTTATAGAGGTGCACCTTTTAGGACTCGTCTAAAGATGAAGAAATGGTTACATTTGTCAGGTTATCCTATTTTTACTCACGCCAGCCTTTAATGCCTGTCTTGATATTTTTGAGTTTTAGACAGGCTTCTGTGCCACCAGTGTACTCTATGAGATCACTGCTTTGCTCAAGAATGTAACAGGGTTCGTTATCTTGTCACTGGCACTAGGTACCTTGGAATAAATTGCAAAACGACCCTTTGTTTTTTTTTATAAAGCAAACCTTGCATGGGCTATTGTATTCATCTTTGAATAACATCCTTTCAGTGACCTTTTGTGTGCAGCAGTTTCTCTTGTACCATTTATTTTTTTCTTATATACTCAGTGTTCCAAGGTTCTCCCTGAATCAGCATCCATACTTACAATGAAGCTTTATGAAACTGACCAACCTGATAGCCTCTTACATAATGACTAAATAAGCTTAAGTATATCAGCATTAGTCATATCATCATTTGTCTTTTTTAATCATCAGGTCTGCCTTGCACCGATTGAACACGCTTTAATTTCAAAGTTAATTGAACAGTAAACCACTACAACATTCAAGAATTATATTTTAATCATGGGATGGATTCAGTGAACTCTTAATTATTTTAAAAGAAAATACAAATTAATTTTCGGTCTAGTAAGCCATATGATAAAATGATTCTTATTATTATGGAGTTCCTATTTATTTTGCGTTTCTTCTAGGTAAGCTTCTTTATTATGAATTATCTAACTACCCATGTAATTGAAAAAGCAATGCTTCATGTAGAAGTGACTTTTAGAGCTTGACAGATATTTTATAAATTGAATTTGAAGAGAAAATTAGGTGAATACCCCCCCATAAAATTCATTAAGTATGTTAATAATAGTAATATTACAAGGACAAGGTAAAAATACTTGAGAAAGTATTGATTGAAGAAGTACTTATTTCTTCATTATGCAATCTTTATCTTTTAAGTATCAGTTGTTGGGAACTCACAGTTCATTTTTTATTTTTTTGTGTGTGTGTGTGTGTGTGTGTGTGTGTGTGTGTGTGTGTGTGTGTGTGTGTGTGTGTGTGTGTGTGTGTGTGTGAGAGAGAGAGAGAGAGAGAGGCAGAGGTTAAGGTTCGTTCAGATTATGTGTCACTTTTATGTCTATATCTGATTCTCTTATTGCTTTCACCTGTTTTTTCCCCCCATCAGTAATCAGTCTGTAATCAGGCACTTATTATTCTTTATTCCACTGCAATTTTATTGCTAAACAGAGTAGCATCACTTTATAGTTTTGGTATTAGTAAGATTTGATTTTCTGAAAGACCACTACTTTCTATTACAACAATAAAACTGAGTAGAGCCTAACTTCATGAAATATGCTGGAGTGGACTGAGATAACCTCTCTGCTCATGCTCACAGTAAACTGTAAGTTTAATGACTGAATGGCCCATAACACCTCAGGCTACAAAAATCCCCCACCCCACCCCCCACCTCTCAGTACCTATTTGTTCATTTTAGAGACACGTGCTGTAGAAAATGTGGGAACTAAGAGGACACTAAATGTGCACTTGCTAAGTAAATGCCCTATCTTAAAAATCTAGGTAAAAAATTCAGACTTTGAGAATGGAAGCGGTTACGGTTCAGTAAATTACGGTTGGAAATACCACTCTAAAAACTGCCTGCACACTTAGTATATCGAGAAGACTCTCAAAGGAATTGTTCCCCAAGTTTAAAAGTAGTACTTAAAAGTGTTCTTTGAGTTAAAAAAGAAGCCTAAGGATTTGGTGCACTCGCTAGAGAGCCATCAAGATAGAGCCTTGGTCTTCTCCTTTCCGAAAGTGTTGTATCTGTTTCACAAGGTAACAATTAAATTGCAGCTGTCAGCAGAGGAGATATTAAACTCGTTCCCTGTTCTGTCTCCGTTTCTGCTGACGGTGACCTTGGTGGGGAGACGGAGGCTGGCCGCTGAAGCCTCATGCTGGTTGAGAGGGTTCGCGTGCTCTGTCTCGTGGAGAGCCAGCCATCTGGGATAGGGATATTCATCACACTGCAACAGTACACACATAGCCACTGGCACAGACGCCATCATCATCCTCACCATCATCATCATCAACACTTGCCGGCATGGTCACATGTTCTCAGGCTCTGTGAAAATCCCGGACCGCAAGCCTTACTGTCTCACAAGCTGATGTCACACAATATCATCACATCACCCAAGGTGATTTTAGGGTGAGTGCAAGGATTATCTCTATCATTCTGCTTTCAAATTAATGTGACTACTCAACATCGGGATACATAGTGATAAAAGATTGCTGAAATTTTTATGTCAAACTATAGATGACCATTTTTCAGAATCACAGTTTACAAGTTCATCATACCTATACAGGTAAATCTGTACTGCATTACTAGTGAATTACTAAGTTGTGTTATGTTTTAGTACCTACCAACAGATGACAGTCAAATGAAAACAGGAATTAAATTGATATTTTCATATGAGTTCTAATAAGGGGCTACTGCCCGTATGCTATACTCTAGCAGTAAGTATAGTATGTTGCTGTTAATATTTATGTCAGTGGTTTTCTTTTACATATCACTTAACGATTGTTTCAGCAGAGTAGTTTGTGTGTTGTTACATCAGATTTTTCAGCGTGTTAGTGAAACGAATGATTAGTGATTCATACTTTTAGACTGAATGGGGTAACAGCAGGCTATTGGGCCTTTAGCTGGAGGCATGGGAATTTGATTGGTTGCACAGACAGCATCAGACTATATACAGAGTCTGACTTATGAGCTTGTTCCTGCTTGCCTATGATCTGGCTACACTGACCCTCTTCTTTTGCCGTATGGGGATTGTTAAAACTTGTACATCTCTTTTGGACTTCTTCACTGGGGGACTGTATGTGTAAGCTGCCTGTAGCATTATTGTTGCATTCTCCAGTGATGTTAGTTTTGTGAGTAAGGAAGTGCATTTGGATTTTTAGTCTCTTGCTCAACATGTTGGTATTTCGGAGGATGATCTCATGCCCTCACTATTATATTAGTAGCTATTATATTTTACAGAAATAAAATGTACAAAAGTGTAGTTTTAAATGAAAACTACCCCACAAACTAACAGAAACTCATATATTAATCCTCTGAGGTCTAACTCATCACATGGTTAAGGTTAGGTCTAACCCTTTATACAGGGGTTAACATGGGGGTAAAATTAGTAGGTAGGGTAACTCTAAGCTCTTGTGTAGAAGTGCAGGGTAGGGAAAAGAATCACTTAGAAATATTTATTGTTAGCTCCAGCAGATTTTTCTTTGTGTACATGCTATTTACAATATATATACTATCCAGGATGAAAGGACTATGAGCCATGAGTGCATCAGGAAGATGGCCACAACTGATCACGTGGTTAGTGATCAGGCAGTAGAAACACGAGAAAGGAAAAGAGCAAGAAGATGAACCATCAAAGGAGGACAGCCCCCTGCACAGCATGTACAACTAAGAGATAGAAAGAGTGGCTGATATCGAGAAATCTGACCGGTGGCTGGCGAAAGCTGGACTGAAAGACAATACAGAAGTACTAATCATGGTAGCACAGGAACAAGCTCTAAGCACAAAATCGACCAAGGTTGTCTCTACCACACCAGGGAAGACCCCATGTGCAGGCTGTACGGAGACAATCCAGCACAAAACAGGATGGTGCAAGTTGCCAGCAGGCAGGAAATACATGGAGCGCCATAACCAAGTGGCCGGCATAGTATCCAGGAACATCTGTGCCAAGTGTGGCCTTCAGATTGGGGTAAAACCCAGTATACACCATGGAATAAACTGTAAATGTTCATGAAAATAATGTGATGTATAATAACTATTATGTCATATATTATTATTTTCATATTCATATTTCCACTCGTGTTTACCAGCAGAATATTAATAAAAACCAGGCTTAAAAAGCTAAACAAAACAAAAAGAAAAACACAAGAGATATATGTATTAACCAATGTATAAATTAATAAAAATCCAATTATACGTTAAAAATATGGACAAAAAAAACCACATTTATGTCGTGCCCTTATGTGCAAATAAAATGTGCATGTATGATGAGATGGAAGCAAAAAAAATCAGGTGATTTAATGGGAAATAGAAACTGCCCATACATATTCCAATGACCCACCTTCCCTAGTGAGCCTATTCTGTCTGCTTGAATGGTTGGCTATGAAGGGTGTTTACTGGTGAATGACAATGGCTCTAACAGAATGGCACCCTGAATCACATGCATTATTAAAAAATGTCAGTCCTGCCTGTTTGCTTTCATCTAAAATTGTGTGAGAGGCTGAGTGCCAAGATACACTTGTCATGCATGATCATGAACTTGTTATGAAATGACCAGAGATTTGAAGAAAGCTGGAAAAGAATATTCTCTGAATGAAACATCCAGAGAATGGACATGTGTTTTTTTTGTTTTGTCATCAGCCTTCACCGCAAGTCTGCTTACTATGTCAGCCTGGGTGGATGTGATGTAAATTTGGCAGAATAATTGCCATTTAATTTTGTTTTATTAAATACATTCATAAGCTATCCCAGCTGACATTAGCTAAGAGATGTGATACATCCTGGGCAACCAAAGCCATCCCACGGTTAATAAAAAAAGACAGAGCACGCATGCTTAAACTCAAAGCCAGTTTTCAACCACGACTAACCTATGCATGTTATCTTGTACAGGTTATCTGGAGAAAGTTACACAGGAAGAGGGAGTGCATGTTTTCCATTGAGCATTTTTTGTTTTGCTAAACAGCATGTTCTCTGAATGCTAACAACATTGTTACCTTCTACTACATTTAAATACCATATCCATTAATTATTGGATGTATTATGGGTATTATATGGAGCAGTCATAAATGGCCTGTATTTATATAGCGCCTTACTAGTCCCTACGGACCCCAAAGCGCTTTACATATCCAGTCATCCACCCATTCACACACACATTCACACACTCACACACTGCTTTGCTTGACCATCATCCAACACCTGCACTATAAATTTCTTTCAGTTGAAAAAGAGGTTTTAAGAGGAAGATATTTAGAGAGAGAGCATTATTTAAATTAACATTTAATTATGAATCAGTGAATAAATAAATAAATAAATAAATAAATAAATAAATAGTGATCACATAGAGTTCTGTTACAGGAAAAATGATTCTATGTTTCTTTACCTTCTTTTAAATGTGCAAGCATGCCCTTTTGTCTATGGTTAGATTAGTTTAGAATTATCTTTTTAGACTTTCTCAGCAAAGACATACTGTTTTGGGACATATTGTTTTAGATTGTTTTATCTCTCACAGCCTTCTCCCAGCTCTCTGCTGACGAGACTAGCGCCACATATGGAGTTGTTTATTTTATTTGTTTTGTATTTTCTTATCCTGTTCTCACTGTCTTTCCTATAAAAAGTGCCCAGCCTCTGTACACGTTGTGAGTTGTTCTGAACAGCTTACCCGTGTGCACGTTAAAGCATAAAAAGTGATCTTGTCTCATTGTGTCTTTATTTCTCCTGGGTCTTTTACAGAGTTTTCCCCCAACATTTCTTGGTCCTTCGGAGCCGGAGCGCCTCCATCGTGTCCCATCTCCGTGACCAGTCCACGTTGTTCGTCTGTCGACAGCCCACACACTAGGTGTGTGGTCAAAGACCAAGGGCGTTAAATTCGAGTCTTGGCCAACGTTCTTAGAAAGCGACCCACGGTGGTGGGACCCGATCGAGGTGGACCAGACCCGGCGACACTGACCAGGTAGATACAGACACACTGACACAATCTTGCGTAAAAGCGCGTTTTGAATTCAGGGAATTTAAAATAGCGGAAGTGGCTCGTCGACTGGTAGCTCTGGGAGCTCGTCGACTCGTAGCGTAGCTCGTCGGCTGGTAGCTCTGGGAGCTCGTCGACTCGTAGCTTTGGAGCTCTGGGTAGCTCCCCCAGCTGGGTCTAGACTGGGTCTAGGGAGTAAGTAGCTCTGGGAGCTCCCCTTATCTTAAGGGTTCCGGTCGCGCGCGCGTCGAAGCTGTGAATGTGAATGTGTGTGTGTATTGTTTTAATTAATGGAGCAAGCTGAATTTTCACGGTCCAATAAGAGACTGAGCTGCTCCTACTGTGTTTTTCTTTTACTGCTATTCACTGACGTGCTGGTGAGTTGAGAGAACGGTCGAGTTCCGTCTCGTAAAGTTCACACCGCTTTTGGAAATAGTCCGAAAGTAGAAGGGCGTGTGAGCAACCACTCTCGTCTCTAATACCAGCGAAGGTGATAGCAGCTGTATTGTGTATATATTACTTAAACAAAAATAAGTAAATACATAAATAAGATGGGTAATCAAGCAAGTGAAATTAAAACTCACTCCTGCTGACGAGCAGTGGTGAGAAAAGAAAAGTCCAGACGCCGGACAAAAACAGTGTCTGTAAACTGAGAGATTTAAGAAAACAAAATATAAACAGTCAGAAGAATAGAACTCAACTGCCAGTTTAGTAAAACCAGAAGACGAGACACTGTGCAGTTCCCACAACCCTTTTAGAAAGCCATCACTCATTCCTGCAGCCGCATCTGCAGCAACACCCATATCAGGAAGAACTTAATAATCCCTTATTAAGTGAAAACTAGAGATCAAAGTAGTTTGAAGTAGTTTAAAAGGGTTGAAAACAGACCCCACTGAGTAGATATAAATATAAAAAGTACGAAATAAAGATGAACAAAGGGAAAGTTACAGTAGAAATTATCTTTAGAGTATTTGAAATTAATAATAGCAAGGATAACAACCTGTAAAGTGATATTAACAATGAAACACAGTTGGCATGATGACCATGCCCAGCATGTCTAAAATGAATATAAAGCAAATAATTCACACGAAAATATTTTAATAAAATAAATAAGGTATATTAAGGCTGTGTCACTGTTCAGCCAAGGACAGTGTGTGAAAAGGTAACTGTCTCCACCCTGGGAAAAGGATGATTCTGCAGGTCATCTGAAGCCCTTGATGGATACAAAATAAAATATAAATAATATATTATAATAGACCTGCCTGGTCCGCCATGCAACAGAGAGAACAAATGTGACCGCAGATTGGATGAATTCAAAATTATCTGTTTGCTGAATAAGATGATCCTAACTATCAAATTGGCTCAGTAGTAGTATAGTGGTACACACTGATAAAATATTATAATATGCTATTGCTGTTATATAAGACAAAGAGGATAATATTAACAATGACATAATATTAATATGAAGAGGCACCTTAATCGGTTATGATGTGAGGTGGATAATTGTTAAGCAGTAGTCTGCATCAAGCTTAAGGTTTGCTGAAACTCAGTGTAATGACATGTGAGATGAAGACAATACAGAGAATAACTAAACTAATGAAGTGCATAGAGGCACTTGACCAGCTTGAAACCTATCATCCTAGAATGACACATTGCTGAGATATAGAGCACACCTATAATAACAACCAATAAGCAAAACCCTGTAGACAACAGCTACAACTACAGGATTGAGAAGCTGAATTAAATATGTAGACACTGCTAAGCTGATGAGCATGTTACACATTTTCTTTTCTTTTTATTTGTTTCTTTTAGAGCAGAAGCTGTTGTAACACACCCAAAGAAAGACTCTAGGTCTGACCAACCGTTTCAGTCATGGGCAAAAAGATGTCAGTCAATAAAATTCTAAAAGATAATTTATTGACAAAAAATATATCAAGAGATAAAAGATAAAACAGTCCAGTGTCCCACTTAAGAATTGTATAAAAACACACAGTCCCAAGGCCAGAGCCAGCTATGCCACACAGCCAAGTTGCACTCCACATGTTGCCTTTAACAGGGTTAGAAGTTGTCCTTGGAGACCCACCACCCTGCAAGCATATAGTCAGTGGTCACTCAAGCCTCTGCAACCCAGCTGCCTTTAGGCTGTGGCATATAATAGGCCCTGGACTGCACAGAGAGACAAAACGACACACTTAATATAAAATTCATAGGGCAAAACCCATCCATCCCAAACATATCTGATTTCATCACATTACATACCTGCACAGAGAGACAAAACGACACAGCAGTGTTTGTAGTGTGGGCTATAAGTAGACCAGTGTATCAGTGCAATCAAGTACACTTGCCTCTAATTAGTCCAACCTCATTCCAGCCATTGGATCACCAAAAATGTGACACACACACAAAACCACTCCCAACCCAGTGCAACTTCACACAATAATATGGAGCTGAATTAACACAGGCACATTAGTCTACCATGTTACAAGCTGCATGCTATTAAAAGCCAACATATGCAGACTTCTGCCTTGTTCGGGTGGCAGCATTTTTCTTTTTCTTTTGTGTCCTGACACGTTTATGTTTTTTGTTTTTGTTTGATTATTTTGTTGGTTTTGGAAACGATTTTAAACGAACTTGTGACAATACTTGAGAGTCACAATGACACATAGTGATTAGGCATATGATTGAAAAATGCCTAGGTTTAGAGCTGTGAGCTATGCAAAGTTAAATATATATATATATATATATATATATATATATATATATATATATATATATATATATATATATATATATATATAAATGGGAAACAACCCTAACTTGAAAGTTTGAAATGTGTGAGATCCATGAATTGTTTGAAAAACTAGAAATTATTCAAAACTGCCTTAAGTGAAAATGTAGTGTTGCATCTATTCTCCCAAACCAAGACAAACAAAAAAGAAGAAGCTTTCTGTAACTTCAAAATAAGGCTGACTGTTGACAATAGACTAAAACACTAATCCGCAGGTGGCTATCAGGAACAGAGAGGCGAGCAAAGTCACAAACACCAAGGCTGCAGACAGCCATGCAGAAACAGCAGATAACATAGAGACAACGCCTGCTACAACCGTGGAGAGGAAGGTCACTTCCCACGAGATTGTAGGAGTAGAGGACAAATTAGTTGTAAAGTCAGCTTCAGGCCACACAACTGTACAACAATTAACTGCCCTTTTAGAACTAGTACACACAGCAAGTGGCCGCAGGTGCTTTATTAAATGCATATATGACCCGTCGTGTCCAGTAAATTTGCTAGGTAGAGAGGCTCTGACAAAACTTAAGATAGCAGTCATGCCATTCTTTTCTGGTATTACACCTGAGTGCATGCTAAATGACACCCGCCACATCCACTTTCCAGAAACCGACCGAGTATCACAACATTCTGAGATTTAAACAAACTCCAGGCCCAGATCCACCTTATGATCAGCAAGTGTGGAAGCTAGGAGAACAGCATTTGACCTTACAGCACAGGCCTAAATTGTGTAGGTTACGCAGTAACCACAGATAGTAAAATAATAGAAGCAAAACCATTTTCTTCTTCATGTTCTGCACAGAGCGCTGAGCTGATAGCTGTGATACGCGAAAGTGAAATACACAAAGACAAACTAATAAATATACATTCAGACAGCCAGTATGTTTTCTCTGCTGTACATCATTTTGCAAAAAATTTGGCATAACAGAGGAATGATTACACCAACTGGAAAACCGGTTCAGCATGCCAACCTCTTACAAAGCCTACTGACTCTTTCATTACTACAGGCAACAATTTTGCTGACAGAGCAGCAAAATAGGCGGCACAAAAGACAAACATCACATTGATGGCAGTAAACACACATCAGTTTCCACAGGATGTGTTGAAAAATGAACAAAAGCAGCAAGCACAGCAGAGCAGGCAAAATGGCTAAAACACGGTGCAGTTCTGACAAACGACTTAATGATGTGTTATGGCAAGCTAGTGTTGCCAAAATTCCTCCACAAAATGGCGGCATTAGTGACTCATGGCTGTACGCATTTGTCAACGGGGGGACTGACCAGTATTGTCAACTCTCATTTCTACACTGTAAATTCTACACTGTAAATTTTGAAACCTCAGCAAAACAATTTGTCAGAACGTGCATGACGTGTCAAAAAATATAATGCTCAGGGAAACCTGAGACCACACAATCCATATGGACTTTATTGAGCTAAATGAATGCCAAGGGTAAAAATACACCCTAGTGGTTATAGATGTATTCTCAAAGTGGCCAGAAATCTACCCAGTGAAAAAGGCAGATACAATTTCAGTAGCAAAATGTATGTCTAAGTTGTAGGAAAATAAAGAGATGATTGTAAATGACGAAGAATGTAATGATGTCTATCAAGTGTCTTGCAGATCACAGCCCGGTGACTGGGTTCTGATCAAAGTGCTCCAAAGGAAAAACTGGAGCTTGCAAAATAGCGGAACGACCATCTTGCATCCATCAGAGCCAGTAAGTGAAGCCATCTAAACACAGCTGACAGCAGGCTTGCCCACTTGTTGTGATCTCGCCCGGTGGAGGGGTCAGCTTTCCTGGCCGGGGGGTCTACTCGCGACAGGAGGGTGTGTCCCGTCGTCATGAGGTGGTGGCTCTTAACAACTGCAGCGGCCCTGACCATGGCCGGGCTCCTCACCTTTGCTTCCGTGAGGGACAACAAGTCACGTTATATGGAGAAAAGGCAGACACTGTATGACAAAGGAAAGTACACCAAGTTTCCCCATGGCTATGCCACTAATTTCTGGTGGCAGTTTATGAACACTACAGCTCACTTGAATAATAAAACTGACTGCTATGCAAATACACTTTCTGCCCACCGAGGAACGAGAGGAAGTGTATTGACTGTTCACTCAACGAAACCTGTGCCAGTAACGCGACACTGATGAGCCTCAACTGTCGCTCCAACTACAGCTACCGAATGATACTACAAACAAAGACTCATTACCAGACAGGATGTGCACGGACGGCACCAAGCAGTAAAGGAACCAGAGTTTCGCATCTGAGGAGGAGTGAAATTCTTACAGAGCTTGATCCCCGGCATTGGAGTTGCCGAGGTGCGGGATCACGTGGAAATCAACCGATATGCTCTGCTACGACACATCAACTTAACTAAGGCCCTGGGAACGGCCTTAGCAGGAGAACAGCAGGCCATCAGAACGATGGTGCTGCAGAACAGACTGACACTAGACCTGCTAACAGCATCACAAGGAGGAGTTTGCAAGCTGATCGGGGAGACATATTGCACTTTTATCCCTGATGGATACAAAGCTGGAGGAGACATTTATGAAGCTTTGCAGAATTTGTCCATTCTGCAAAAATATGTCACTGACCACACATCTGGAGCAGCTACACCGCCATGTCTAAGAGTAATGATTTCAAAGATGATAACAACTACAATGACTGCTTATGTTGCCGTGCCTAAAGAAGAACAGCATCCCGTTGCAATTCTGTTAGAGGAGAACTTGTAATAACTGCTAATGAATGACGTGGTGATTAAAAATGACTTCTGCCTTTTTCAAGTGATCATGCACTGATTAACACATTAGTAGTTTATGCAGGTACAATATAAGGTTTTCATCCTTTTATTTTTTGAAGTTTTCATTTTACATATTAGGTTTTCATCATTTTTAAATATAAAGTTTTCATTTTAAATATTAGGTTTTTAAATACAAAGTTTTCATTTTAGTTTTCATCCTTTTATTTTTTGTAGTTTAGTTTTATTATTTTTTCTTGTTTATTCCACTTGTTATTTCATTTACTATGATTTTCATTTACTATGATTTTCTTTTTTCTTTTTCTTTTTATTATTTTATTTTGTTTTAATCTTTAGACCAAATGACTTCCATTTCTGCTATGCTGACATTTTGAAAATTAAAAAATTGCTTAAGATACTTAATAAATAACCTTCACAGACAATTGTTGTATACATTTAAAATAAGTTAAAACAGGAGGGAATGTTACAGGAAAAATGATTCTATGTTTCTTTACCTTCTTTTAAATGTGCAAGCATGCCCTTTTGTCTATGGTTAGATTAGTTTAGAATTATCTTTTTAGACTTTCTCAGCAAAGACATACTGTTTTGGGACATATTGTTTTAGATTGTTTTATCTCTCACAGCCTTCTCCCAGCTCTCTGCTGACGAGACTAGCGCCACATATGGAGTTGTTTATTTTATTTGTTTTGTATTTTCTTATCCTGTTCTCACTGTCTTTCCTATAAAAAGTGCCCAGCCTCTGTACACGTTGTGAGTTGTTCTGAACAGCTTACCCGTGTGCACGTTAAAGCATAAAAAGTGATCTTGTCTCATTGTGTCTTTATTTCTCCTGGGTCTTTTACAGAGTTTTCCCCCAACAAGTTCTGAGATTAATGTTAAAATTCTGACATTTTTCTCAGTTTTTTGGGGGAAAAATCCAAAATATGCCCTCTTTTTTTTCAGTGGCCCTACTCGTCACTCGTAAACAAGTCACTGCAATTGGAAAGTACTTAAAAGTAGTGTGTAGTAAATTGCAACACCATTAATGACATTGAAAATTTCCCCTAACTGTCCACTAATGTACCGTCCACTTTCACCTAAGTAGGTCTATGTTGTTTGGCTAGTTGCACTCGAATGCGAAAATCCACCTTCTAGCTGTAATGTTCGGGTTTGTAAAGCACTTTAGAAATGAGGACTTGTGTCATACTAACATGATATGATTGGTTAAAAAGTTGGAGGAACCACAGTTTAAACTTAGGTCTACTGGCACTGGGTCTGGTTCATGGCTCATCTTACATCTTCACTCCAGTTGGGCTTCTTTTCCCTGAGAAGAGAAAACAATGACCTACTTACACACACCAGAATCTATGCTCTATGCATTTGTCCAGTAATTTTCAAGTACAGGCTTGTGTTGTATGGGTGTGGCATTTACTTTAAACACTCTACATTATCCTACAAAACAAAAATGTGTAATAAAGATAAAACATAAATGAGGTAAATTCCTAACAGTAGAGCCTGTTTGAGTCAGGTGACGGGTGGTACTGTAACCCCACAAGCTGAAGTCCGAAACTCTTAATTTTTCCTCCCCTGGCAGACTGTGCCAAGCATTGCAATCAGCTGATGCAATCAATGCTATTTAATGCAATAAAATAATCTTTCGTTGCCCAAGAATATTCAAATAATTTACTGTAGCACAACTGTGATTCCCATCAGCAGCAGGAAAAATAGGTCTACGTGTGAGATGGACAAAAAAAAGTGTCTGAAGAAGATATGCCACACGATATGGAGACCTTTTTTTTTTTCCTCACATCATCTCACTGACTGGATTATTTCATATTAAAAGTGAGGAAAAGCAAAGCCTAAATGTAAGTGAAGGAGAATGTAATGCACGGATTTTTTTCCCCTGAGGACATGCTGATGGATGTTAGGATTTTTAATCATCTTTGATATGAAATAGTTATGTGATGCACATGTAGTAGCCTGTTATGTAGTAACTGTTTGGTGGTGACTCAAACAGGCTCTCTTTCACACAGTCCTTATTCATAAAGTGCTTTACAAACCCAAACATTACCGATTAACATTAACAAGTGGATGTTTGAGTGCAGCTAGCCAAAATACATAGAACCACTTACTGCTACAGAGACAGACAGTGAAAGTGGACGGTATGTCCCTGATTTCTTAACATAAAATTTATTGTTGAGCCAGGGGCGGCCCAAAAGTGATCCGCTTAAAATTATTTTTAGCATTAGTGTCTTATTTTTGTCTGAGTTATCAATTCTGCCATTAGTTGGCTAACATAAACGGATGTAAGTCTATTAGCCACAACCGACCAACCACACGACATAGCTAGGTACTGAAAGAAGATGACACTACACATGTTCTCAAAACTTAAACTCTAAGCACTCCAGCTTCGCAGACAGTGTTATGTTATTATCTATATCAGTTTTTGAGAGCAGGGCTCCATTTTGTAAATTAGCCTTTATGTTTAGTGTTTCATGTCCTCTTTAAAGGCTGCTCTGTAATGATGGATTCTGTTTGCTGTTCCACCAAGACACTACCACACTGCCCAGATTCAGATGTTTCTGATGCCAAACAGTTACCCGATGCCAGTGAGCATCAAACCAAAACTCAGACATCATAGGATTCCTTCCTAAACCTCAGGGCCACATCGCAGGCAGTCACTTTATCTCTAACGTCCGGTTTCTCTTTATATTTTCCATTTCCACAGCAGCACTATGAACAGATCATGCAGTCTACCATATTGCTCATCAGTAACAAATGTATCTCACCGTTTAGCTGTATGGTTCGATCAGTCAGTATAATTATCTGAATACTGCTGAACAGTTTATATGATTTCAATAAATTTCGTCTACACCACACAGTGAATATGTTTTAGCTCCTGTTTTAAACTTGTTGAAATTCATATAGGTTAGTTCTTTGTTGCGAGACTCTGGGTGAGAGGTAATTTCCGAGATGCATGACTTTATATGTACATGCAGACGTGTAGTGTGTGTGCTTCATTAATATAGGTGTCACACCTTAGGTGTAGCAATGTCAGATGTTAACATTTATACTAAATGACTTTATTTATAATAGAATATTTTGCCACAGCTGTACCTGGCTTGCAGCCTGCAGGCTCTATAGACTACACTGACATTTTTCGAGATATGAAATCAGTCAGAGTGTGATTCATGGAGATGATTGCAGTTGGGTTCTTTTTAATTAGACTCTCTTGCAAGTTTATTGCATCAGTATGACCAATGTGGATTGTTGAGAAATTCTGTAATTAGTGAAAATGTTTAGTATAACTTATGCAGAGGGTCGTGTCCCAGTGTCCCAGAAGCTTTGTAGAGCTTTGATACAAACAACCAACCTAAGACTGTTACTTTTTTTTTTTAACAAATCAGTGTAGTCACACTTGTGAATATTTTACATTGCATTAAACGTTAATTCTGTTATCTTCTTATTGCTCCATCTTGCAGACATATTTGCTTTGTTGCCTTGGCTGACCTAAAAGTTTTATAACCACTTATGCTGAGATAGTTCCATAAACTTTTGATACTTATAGAGTGTTTAATTAAAGGCATACATGAATGACGACCTTTGCCCAGCAGTACTTGCATTTTTCTGTCTTCTGTTTATATTTTTCCATGCCTATTGCAAGTCATTTATCATTATCAGTCTTCTCTGGTTTGGGGTGTGATCAAAGAATCAATAGTGTATTGTTCTCCATAACAAGCTCTGTTGAATGGCTAAATATTAAGACATACTGTACTGTATCAGTCAGAAGCTTCAACTGCATGCTTAAATGAATTCGGAGATGTTATGGATGAAAGAAGCTACTAAACAAAAAAGAATTTAAGTCATTATTATTTGTCCTTTTAGTTATATATATAAATCTGAACCTCATTAGTGAAACAGCCAATAGACAGCTGTCTGTAGAAGCATACTGCAAATATAACTAAAATCAAAACGACTAGCCATGACTGTACTGGGTAACACATTTCTTCATTGTTGCATGTTTCATTGCAATCTTGTTTATCTAAGTCATATGGGAATGGGAATCGAAAACCGGTTCTTGTAGAGAACCAGTTCCCAATATTTCAATTCCTTTGAAATCTTAATCTGCCTTCCTGTTGATCCCCCTTACTGGTACTATTTGCGCTTTCACTACAATCACCTTATTTCAGTTCGAGGAGGAAAATAGAGGAGCCATCTGCAGGGTGGATATGGTCAGTACTTTTACTTTTATTGCACAAAAGGATTTGAGCGTGATGATAAAGTAGAAACAGCATCCGGGACAGAAACAACTGCATATGCTGCTAACACAACTTTGACTCTTTGCAAGCTCAGATAGCACGCTAACGCTAAGCTAGCCAAGAACAAAGAGTGATGTTAAAGCTAAGGGAAAGCTAAACCCAGCCCAGCAGCCACAGCCTGAACTGCAGCAGGCAAACAGATGAGCAGGCAGGCTACCTGTTCATGTTTCTGCAAGTAGCCTGTGGTGATTACTTTGTGCTGGTTTTCATCTTTGCTCTGTGCTATCAGCTAAATACTAAGACGTGTGTGTTTCACATTAGGATAGGGATTTGTGTTGGTGTGTGGGACTGTAACCTTAGGTTTATATTGTTAAATAGTAATTATGAGATAGTGTGTTTCATGTCATTTTACAGAGTGAAATGAAATTTAATGAATAGTATAATGAGTTACTTTCTCCTAGGAGCAATTAAGTAACATACATCATTACTTTTAAGAAATGTGCCCTTGTAATATGTGTAATAATTGCTTTTTTTGAGTAATGACCCCAACACTGATCACAGCAGAGGGGAAACACCTCCAAAGTGCACAAACATTTGGTCATACAGCATGCAATGCGGTCGTTAAGTCTGACGTCACTAGCCGTGTCTGGGCCTAAACTCCGCTGCAGGTCCATATATCAAATGATCACTATGGCATTACTGAGAGTTGAAAAACTGTCTTTCATCTTTAATAAAATGATCAGCGTTCTGCTCTACCAGGTGTAACAATTGAGTTAAATAGAAGAAAATACAAAACATTAAACATGTTAACAATACAAAAGCCATATTAAACGCAAACTACTTTAGGACCGGAAGTAGGATTCGTCACGTCATCACTTAACGACCGGATTAATTTGCATGAATAGGAGGAGTTCAATAGAATACAAATACTTGCCCAAATGTATAGCCTTGAAAGGATTGTCAAAGTATAAATTTAAATATCATCTGAAATGCATTTTTATGCTTTTAAGTTTATATTCACCTCCATCAATGGATTTATGGCATAATTAGAATTTTTCTGAGGCAAATTGTTTGCAATTCAGATTCGTGCCAAAGAGCAACATACTCTATTCTCATGGGTAAGGAGGTATTTGCTCTGAATACTGTAAATATTAAAATTAATCCTTTGTATGATAAAAGCAAGATGATTCCTTTGTATTGTCATTTGGTATTGGTTGAGTGGTGGCAGAATAAAAAAATTAAATGTGTTTTTTTTTTTAACGTCTCACGTGCTAATCAGAAAACATTTCCACAAAAAAAAAATCAAACCTAGAATCATGCGATCATTAAAATGTTTTTGTTTCCTTTTTCTTTTTGGAAAACAATAGTACAGTACCATAAGCCACTTGTTTCCTTTAGAAAAGAGAAGGCTCAGCAACACAAACATGGCTAATAACAGGGGCACTCAGAGGCTCTCTTGCCATGATGTTGGAAAAATATTCTACTTGAGTGCCCACGCTGCTGTTGCTCTCAAAGCCAGCTGAGCAGTTCCAACCCCCCCCCCCCCAATCTGTATCCCCACTTCTATCCATAGCACTTTCTCTGCCCCATTCTATTTCCTGTGTCATTGCTTCACCATCTTCTCTTTCTTTCTCTCCTTTCTGACACCTCATCTTCTCTCTTTCGGATATCTACTCTGTCCCTCTCTCTGTCTGTGCCTAGACTTCTGCCTTGCTCTCTCCAGTAAGGATGCTTTGAATCGGCATTATGTGTGGGTGAGCAACCCCTAAAAGCAAAGGGCTCCTCTTGCCACAGGTGAATCACTTTGCTTTGCTTTTATCTGGCAGCCACTAAGTCCCACAAAACCAGACTTTTGTGCATGAACAGGAGCATAGGGTTTCAGATGTCCACATGTTAAAGTGAAACAGCTATGAATAATGAAACAGAGGTAAGATTTATATTTAACCTGTGACACAGTTTCCATAATTTTTCGCTCTGCACAATATATTTGAAATGAAACGACTGAGCTAAAATTTAAGTACTGATTTTTCAAGCCGTAATTAAAGTCGTCAAACAAAAATATGTAAACGGTTTCGACCTTGAAACCATTATATTTGCCTTTTTCCCAGAACTTGAGTGTTATTGAAAATTTTAATATTATGTAAAAATAATATGTCCATTTTAAACACAAATGCTCAAAATTGGTCTTTGCAGGCAATTATATTTAGAATTATCAAACTTATAGGCAGTGTTGGGAAGGTTACTTTTAAAATGTATTCAACTACAGATTACAAATGTATTTTGTTACGTATTCCATTATGTTATTCACTGAGAGTAACGTATTCTGAATACTTTGGATTACTTAATATATTGTCATGCATACTACATGAATGTACTATTGTTGTGTGATTTGTTACTATTACTGAAGGCTACTCACCATATCAATACCAACTAGATTTTTTAAATCTTAATATAAAATGAGTAACAGTAGGGTAGACATTAGGTAAGGCTGCCGAAAACTAGCTTTACTTTGTTGTCTGGGTCAATTTTGCTAGCGAGAGACAGAGAGAGGTGCTCCAACGGAACTTATTGTTATTGAGGAAAACACGTACACAGTGTACAGTTGAGCATTAAAAGCTTACTTACAACTGGGCTCGTCAGGCACTCCTTTTGGCTGCTGCGGTTATTATTATATTTACACGCTTCCATCTCCCGTTTCTGGTCGTTGACAACTCGTACTTTTCGATTCTCCTTTTTCTACCTCCCTTGCACTCACAGACACATAACGGGTATGGCAGGCCATTCTCCCTACAGCACAGACTACACTGCCCATGAGACTACATTATTTAGGGCTATGCCTGTAAAACTCTGCCTATTGCCTTCATATTAAATAATTTCCATCCATCCATCCATCTTCTTCCGCTTTATCTGGGGCCGGGTCGCAGGGGCAGCAGCCTAAGCAGAGAAGCCCAGACCTCCCTCTCCCCAGCCACCTCCTCCAGCTTATCCGAGGGAACACCAAGGCGTTGCTAGGCCAGCCAAGAGATATAATCTCTCCAGCGTGTCCTGGGTCTGCTCCGGGGCCTCCTCCCGGTGGAACATGCCCGGAACACCTCACCCAGGAGGCATCCTTGTCAGATGCCTGAACCACCTCAGCTGGCTACTTTCGATGTGGAGGAGGAGCGGCTCTACTCTGAGCTCCTCCTGGATGTCTGAACCTCTCACCCTATCTCTAAGGGAGAGGCCAGCCACCCTTCGGAGGAAGCTCATTTCCACCACTTGTATCCGCAATCTCGTTCTCTCGGTCACTACCCACAGCTCGTGGCCATAGGTGAGGGTAGGGACGTAGATTGACCGGTAAATTGAGAGCTTTGCTTTTACACTCAGCTCTCTCTTCACCACGACGGGCCGGTGCAGCGTCCGCATCACTGCGGCCGCAGCACCAATCCGTCTGTCAATCTCCGGCTCCCTTCTCCCATCACTCGCGAACAAGACCCCGAGATACTCCTCCACTTGGGGCAGGAACTCATCCCCGACCCGGAATGGGTACTCCACCCTTTTCCGGCTGAGAACCATGGCCTCAGATTTGGAGGTGCTGATCCTCATTCCCGCTGCTTCACACTCGGCTGCAAACCGTTCCAGTGCGAGCTGGAGGCCATCACCCAATGAAGCCAACAGAACCACATCATCCGCGAAAAGCAGAGACGAGACTCTGAGGCCACCGAAGTGAAAGCCCTTGGCTGCGCCTAGAAAAATCCTGTCCATAAAAATTATGAACAGAATTGGTGACAAAGGGCAGCCCTGGTGGAGCCCATCACCCACCACACCCCATACTGCCGCAGCACCTCCCACAGGACACCCCGAGGGACACGGTCGAATGCCTTCTCCAAGTCCACAAAACACATGTAGGCTGGTTGGGCAAACTCCCATGCGCCCTCAAGTACCCTTGAGAAGATAAAGAGCTGGTCCAGTTTTCCGCGACCAGGACGAAAACCGCATTGTTCTTGCTGTATCTGAGATTCGACTAGCGGACAAACTCTCCTTTCCAGCACCCTGGCATAGACTTTGCCAGGAAGGCTGAGGAGTGTGATCCCCCTGTAGTTGGAACACACCCTCCGGTCCCCCTTCTTAAAGATGGGGACCACCACCCCGGTCTGCCAGTCCAGGGGTACTGCCCCTGATCTCCACGCAACATTGTAGAGGCGTGTCAACCAGGACAGCCCTACAATGTCCAGAGCCTTCAGGAACTCTGAACTGCCACCTAAGTGCAGATGACAGTCAGGACCTGTTCTCCAACCCTAAGACGCAGGGAACAAACCCTCTCATCCACCGGGAAGAACCCCAACGTACCAGCAGCAAGCCGAGGGGATATTAGAATACCCACCCCAGCCCGCCAACTCAGGCTCCTTCCCCACTAACTCAGGCTCCTTCCCCACCAGAGAGGTGACATTCCATGTCCCAATTGCCAGTCTTGGTAGCCGCCCAGCACACAATGCACCTGACCCCTACGGCACCTCCTGCAGATGGTGGGCCTGCGGGAGGATGGGCCCATGTCCCCTTTTCGGGCTGTGCCCGGCCGGGCCCCATGGACTAAGGCCCGGCCACCAGACAATCACCCTTGGGCACCCTCCCCGGGCCTGACTCCAGGGCGGGGCCCCGGTAACCCTATCCCGGGCAGGGTAAACTGTTTCCTCGATGTTTTCCTCATAAGGGTCTTCTGAATCACTCTTTGTCTGGTCCCTCACCCAGGACCAATTTGCCATGGGAGACCCTACCAGGGGCCAAAAGCCCCCAGAGAGCATAGCCCCTGGGATCCCTGGGACACACAAACCCCTCCGCCACGATAAGGTAGTGGTTCACGGAGAGATTAAATAATTTTCTGAATAATAATTTTTAAAGATATTTCTTCATGTCATTATGCGGGACGCAAGTAGAGGTGACATGGGCCACGAGATTGAGACACAGGCATTTGAGCCTCTTAATGTGTGTTTTGTTTGGGTTTCCACCGGCGTGGAATTACCAAAAATAGAGAGGGCATAGCCTGACATATGAAACAGGAAAAGACCGCCGTGTAATCCCTTTATTTCAGCAAAGTAACTGTATTCTGAATACCACCTTTTTAAACGGTAACTGTAACGGAATACAGTTAATCATATTTTGTATTAAATACGTAACGCCGGTACATGTATTCCGTTACTCCCCAACACTGCTTATAGGCATTACTATAGAATGGGTTTCCTCCTTTTGGTCCATTTCCAGTTCAGCCTTCAGTTTAAGGGGTTGTTGTTCTCTGTGTTTGTCTTTTTAAATTATTCTCTCTTTCTGCCTTCAGTTTATCTTCGTATGCTTCTGATAGGCATAAACCAGACCTTTTTTTGTAAAATCTAAACTGGTACGTTGTTACATCGAGGTTTCCTTGTTTGCACTTGTGGCAACACTTCTGTGTTTTCTGTGAAGTCAACTTTTTATGTAGTGATACTTTTTCTTTGGTTGGCTGAATCTTGTGAAAGATTTTTTTACTAACCATGGAAAGGATCCATTGTTATTTGCCATTGTCCAGGCCTTTTGTGATTAATTTATCAATTTATTTATTTATCTCTGGTGGATTTATTTTATTATGTCTGACTTGCATTGAGAACTTCTTCAACTCAGGCTCCAAAGCCTCCAAATGCAAGTACCAGACCACTTCAAGCTCTTTTTTCCTGCTTAGATGATTATGATGAAATAACACAAGAATAGTCTATATCGTTCCATGATGATTTTTTAATTACCACTGGACCCTTGAAAAAGTGTGGTTTATATATTAAAGAGTTATAATTCCTAACAAGTTTCAATTTGCTGCAAATTGAAAACTTAGTCTCTTGTTTAAGCCCATATTAATTATCTGACTGTAACTAGCTGAAATAGCAAACATTATACCATTAACCACATATAATATAATTCCAAGAAGAGACATTCAACAGATTTTCAGTTAGATTTTTTTTTCTTTAGACAGTTTGAGGAAAATGTTTGAAATGAACTTGAACACAGTTTTACTAATACTATAGGGAGTACATGTATATTACTTTAAATGCAAGATTAAATCTTACTTTGAGCTCCAGAGTGCATTTTTTTCTTTCTTTTGGTGAAGTGAAGCCTCTGAGGTGGCCTATTTAAGAAACCTATCCAAAATTTATTCACTCCACAAAATTCTGATTCATCCTGTCAACTTAGTCTGACATTTCTCTGAGCAGGAAAAAAAAAGTCCTGAGTCCCAGCTAGCTTCCACAGTAATACTTGCCTTCGATATTATGGTAGACATCTCAAGGTCTACCAGAGCAGCTCTCTAGGGTTGCCTAGCTACCAGGCAATTGCGTGTCTCACAGCTCCCACTCTTTTCTTGTGTCTTGTTCAACATGAACTGGATGTTTGCATCTCTACAGAGAGAGAGGCCAGCTGCCAAACACTACAAAGGATGGCACATCAACACATGTTAATCATGCTCAATAAAAAACCCTATTTCTTGTCATACAAAAGGGGTCTTTCACTACATAATTAAAGGCTGACTGGGATTGATGAAGTCAGTATAATGTCAATGCAGCCCTTAATAAACACTCTTTTTCATATTTTGTAACTGAGTGCCCCAGCAACACATGTCAGGAAGTCATGATTGATATTGGATAGGCACACTGATTTTTAATATCGAGCTATCATTGTGAGTGTCATTTATTAGCTATTTGTGTACAATGTCTATCTATCCAATTGCAAGTACAAACTAATGATTAAATAATAAATCATACTGAGTAAGGATTACTTACTGCGTTGGCCACTATGTTGTCATTTCAGGTAAGAGAGCACTATGTGTAGTGTAGAGCAGCAGTCCCCAACCCCCGGGCCTCGGACCGGTACCGGTCCGTGAGTCGTTTGGTACCGGGCAGCGAGAGTTGAGGCTCAGGTGTGAAATGTATGGTTTTCAGGGTTTTTAACGGTTTTTATCGGTTTTCAGCGTTATTTTGTTATCGCTTTTATCGTTAACTCCGTTTTCCTGGGTCTTTTCAGGTGTGTTATGAATAAATCTTCTTTTTTCGGTACCAGTACTAGTTTTATTTTGTTGTTTTTATCCGCGACACCTTAAAGGCCGGTCCGTGAAAATATTGTCGGGCATAAACTGGTCCGCGGCGCAAAAAAGGGTTGGGGACCGCTGGTGTAGAGTAAAATGAGGTGTTTGTAGTGAGACAGTATCATAATAAATCTACAGTAAATGACACATTTCTGAGAGGTTTGTATGTTGCACACACTTACCTAGCAGGTTTCTGTTATTCCCCACACACACCACACTCGTTTTCATATCTTAGTGGGGACATCTGATTGACATCCTAGCTGCTTACGCTAACCCTAAACATCAAGAATGAATGCATAAACCTAACTATAGCCTGACACTAAAAGCACATTTTGAGCCGACATTTTGTCCCCATAAGTGACTGTTGATCCCCACAAATGTAGTATCATTCTAGTTTTTGGTCCTCACAAAGATGTCTAAACATGTACACACAAACACACACACTAATACACACACCTTCCACATAGAATCTATGTTGAAAATTCACAGTGAGTGATGTATAGTGTAGGGAGCGACACGTGTCTCACTATTGATGTAACCCATTACCACCACAGACAGGAGAGGATGTGACGTGTGTACATTTTTAGGTGTCAGTGGCTTTGAAAAAATGGCAGCATGTTATGGGAATGAGAGTGTGTTAGACTCTAAAGCTATACAGTGAAACCCTCTAATGGGCTTGAAAAACTACAATTCACACAGATTCCAGCCTCCTTTAACCCTCAAGAACAGTTTTGCAGATCTCTGCGTTCTGCACTTCAGTGTTTACTTTTTTTTTTCTAGGTGCCTCTGAATTCACCCTTTAATCACAGGATTAAGCTGCACACTAGTAAAATAGATTGATACCGCTCTGTATTGCTGCATGCTAACTTAAGCAAGCATAATTTGAATCTATGCAATGTCTCTCCCTTTTTCACCTATGCCAACAATGGTCTTGATTTTTGAGTACTCTTCTGTGAGGCCATTATCTGTTACATCGTGTGATGTAATAGTTTGTGGCATCAGTGACGTGTCTGGTCGCATAGGGAGTGCAGTGGTTAGCAGTGTTGTATCTTAGGTAAAGTTCTTAAGGTGCATAGAATAATGTACTGCATCAGTGTGGCTTGCAGTATAGAACACTTTGGGTAGTAAGTAAGTCTAGAAAAGCACTAAATTGTAGGTGCAACTAATTAATGAAGAAAATGTTGCCTGGTTAGTCTGAACATATACTTGATAAACTGATGTCACTCACTGTAATATTTACCTTTGCTGATGTTAGCATGATTTTAGCATCTAGTTTGCACTAGATGTGGCTGATGAGCATTTATTGATATCATCTCATCATCATGTTCTTATTTAAGCCTTATTTGATATTTCAGATTAATAAAATTGAAATGCCTGCTTTAAATGTTATCACATGTGCTCATTCCCATAATTCAAATAGTTGTCAAAAACAGGGAGTGCACTACTAGCAGGACATATGGTGTAATCAGCCATATCTGATCACTGAACAAAACCAGATTGCACAGACTATCTCTTGTGGTAACTGAATAAGTACACATTTCCACTGCTGTCAGTATCATGCAAAAACATGTATTAGTCCCATACTCAACATCAGCACAGTGTACCATATCAGAGTTCTGACTAAAGTAAATTTTTGTCCTAAACCCAAATCATTATCTTTCTAAACCTAAGATTCTACAGTGTTAATCGTGTCTTATGTCAACATTATTTTCACCATTGAAAATGTGTTTTCTTATTATTTAAAAGATTGATACGATTTTTCAAGGGAATTAAGAAACTGCTCCTTTGAACAGATCAGTGTTCTTTTCCTGCTGCTTCAAAAGGTCTTTAGTTGATATTGCTAAATATGTGTGTATATGTATTGCACATATACAATTGTGTATCTATGTTGGCAGCAATAAGACATTAAATGACTAGGAGAACTTTGGGCAAAACCACTGCAGACTGCAGTATTCTATTTGTAGATCTGCATAACCATTTATAGTCATGTGGAAAAAATAGCAGAGTATCACCATCCATATGATGGACAGTCTCAAATTGCATGCTGGCAGTCACTCCTCACTTTTATTCTGTGGCACTCTAAGTGGCTCTTTCAGTTTGAGTAAACATTTTCAAAGGGACATCCAATTATCTGAATGAATAGCCCTGGGCAGCAAAGGCCAATCAAGGGCCCTGGATACCCTCCTTTGATAACATAGTTTTTAGCAGAGTTTGACTTCTTCTGTAATCCAACCAACAAAAAACCAAAGCATAAATGAGAGGTTCATCAGAATAAAGTGTAAGTGCTAAAAGCTAAAAAGCAAGGCAAGTCAGTTTGCTTATGTAGTGTATTTATAGGAACTGCAGGGCTTTCTTTGACTATCTCTAATGTTTTTGGAATAAAAGCTAACAACCTGGAAATTTCCAATAATCATGCCAATAGGGCCCATTTACAATTTTTGACTCAGGGACTCATCATGGCTTGGAGGAAGATCATTTATAATATATAGATAAGAAAAAAATGAAGAATATCTTATAGATTTCTGTTGGGCTGATTTGTGTTAAGCCCCAATTTGCTTATGTCAAATTTCAGTGGTTTGTTGTTCAAAAAGTTTCAGTCAAGGTATTAAAAAATAATAAAACGTGTATTTAGGCCAGTTACTTGCTTGACTTGCTGACAAAAAACGAATAGTGAATAAACCTAGATAATATTATATCCTGTACCATTTTCTGTCTTCTCCTATTGTTATGCTCCCTTTATAATTAGATGAGACCCTGATCTAGTTTGTGTCTTGTGCTTTATGTCACTGCATGTCTCTCTCTGCATGCAAGTCTTTCCTTGGAAGTGTAAAGTACCTAGACATGAGTTGTGTTGTGAATTCGCACTAATACTTTGAAATGAATCTTTAGCCAACTTTACCAAGTGCTGCTTGTGACTGTAACTGCCAAAAGTACTCTACTCTGTGGTTGCCAAACACTGTACTGAGCAGAGCATATATTGCTGGAAAATGTGTGACATAGCTTCTGAATGGAAAATTGGTATGTAAACTTAATCTCTCACACAGAGGGATGGCTACTTACTGAAACTTGATGTAAATCCAAAGATATGAAAACTGTGCAAGATGTTTCCAAAATCAAATGTCATGAAAGCTAGGTGGCTGCTGCAATTAGCTGCCACTCTTGATAACTAGTATTCAGAAATGTAGAAAGATTTATAACAGATTTTTATAAAAACAATAAATTGTAATATGGTGCAATTTTTGTGACATTAGATTGTTTTGCTTTGTTGTCAATGTTCACTCCAATAATACATTTTGGCATAAAAACAGTATATATATATATATATATGTATGTACTTTTTTTATGTATGTATGTAGTCATTTAATGTCTTATTGCTGCCAACATAGATACACAATTTTATATGTGCAATACATATACACACATATGTATGTATGTATGTTGGATGTACCACGCAATGCTCAATTGGTGGGAACTAGTGTGTTAGCGCAGTTAGCTCGTTGACGTGTTGGCCGTCCAGCCCCACGCACGGGGCGATCCACGGTAACTCGTTAACGGAGATTTGCCGTGTTGTGGCGTTAACGTCACTTCAGATTAACGCTGACAGCACTAGTGGGAACACAACGAATATGACTGCACATTTACTCCGACATCATCCTAGTGCAAAGACAAGTGGAAGCAGACAAAAACAACAAGCACGCATGCTACAAACTTTACCCGAGTCATTTAGACAGCCGTTAGCACATGATTCTCCTTATGGGGACCTGATATGTTTAATATGCTGCTGAGAATATAGCCCAGAAGAAGCGTATAGTATAGCTTTTATTTTGGAAAGAGCCATTTCTCTGTAATAAACTCTCTTTTCCAAAGATGAGTGATTTCTCGATCAGATAGATTTATTTATTTTTTATTATTTTGTTGTTTCAGCAACATTACATTTAAAAACTGTACTTTTGAGTTAAAATATATATTTATAATTTTAATAAATGACAAATTAAAAAGCATGAACATTTTTTTGTATCGAAAAAATATCGAACCGTGACACCAGAGTATCGAATCGAACCGAACCGTGAATTTTGTGTATCGTTGCACCCCTAATATATATATATATATATATATATACTATATTTGTGGTGTTATGTAAATATACTTTCAACTTAAACACTCATTACATGCACAATTCAAATATGATCATTCAGATTAGACCCATCAGCAACCCAATGCCCACTATTTTTAAGAACACTGAAATGAATCTGGGTTTCTGTCTGCTGTGAAACACTGATTTACTGGGACAGACTGTTTGCTCTGACTTGTGCATTAAATTAGATCTATTTTCCACCTTTTGTAAGCCCTTGGAGAACACAAGCAGATGACAGACAATATGCTTGTGAGTGGCTTTGAAAGGTACATCAAAAGAGTGTATCCAAATTCCTAAAACATAACAATGAGGTGCCTGATTTTCAGCCAGCTTTGATGTGAAATTTCTTGATGTGTCCTCATATTTTCTTATATAATACAAAATGTCTGCAAATAGTGGTAGACTTGAAAATTATATGATGGGTTGTGAGTTTTCTAAACCTGCAACTCTCTTAAACCTTTGTTTGCAGGTCATTTGTGAAAACATGGCACCTGCACATAGGGATGTACATAATCAGTAGCACAAAAATATCAACAGTATCAAGACAAAGAATTATGATTTTAAAAACTTTAACTAAATACAAAGTGGGGTTTTTTTTTATCTTAAATTTGCTCTGTGTACTTTCCTGTTAGCTCTTTAGTGGAATTTGATATTTTAAAATTAAGATACATTAAAATGTTTAATTGGGCACTTGATACAAAATCATGAAATAAGGGTATAAATATTTATCAAATCCTCATCACAGAAGTATAAATGTACACAATGGAAATGAAATCTGAATGATTAATTAATCAAACAGATCTTGGTGGGATAGAAAATGGTTTGGTATTGAAGATAATATCATTCAGTCATTATCAGCTCATGAAATGGTAATGGAGCAGCCAGTTTTCAGCAGACGATTCTCTCACTTGCAATAAACCAGTGGAATGACCTTGGTCTCATACTCAAGATAATTATCTCCCAAAATCAATGGTGGAGCCTTTGACAAATGTGATCATCAAGACCACGCAGCATGCATGAGTACCACTTCCGATTTCAATCAGATCTTTTCTCACCAGTTTGGGATCCTGGTGCTGGAACTGCAACTATCTGTTCTTGGTTATATTAGCCAAGACGATGCTAATTTGCTTACTTCTTCTCTTTCTAAGTTGAAAACTAATGTGACTGATGGCAATCCCGTCTGTGAGCAATGATGATTCTTCACCAGAGCTTGTTCAGCAGGCAGAATGGCCGACCAGATCCCCTTTGGTAGGATTTTCTTATCAAGAGTTCAAACACTTACACACTGAAGGCCCTACTAATATCTGGGCTGCTGCTGGACCATAATTAGTTCATAGTGATTTTAAATAAAAAGTCCTCCTCTATCGATGCACCCAAATCTCCTCCACAGACTTTGTGGCTCGATTAAAAAGCATTCACCTGATTTGTGTCTCACACAACTGCAAAGATTGCTGAAATCAAATGTGTGGACTATAATCAGCTGTTTGTAGAAATAACCAAAGGGTAAATGCTTTATGGAAGGTTTTATATATAAAATTCACTCTAACAGTCAACACCTTCAAGTGTGCGAGACATCTAAACCAAATAACAACAAGATAACACTAATGAGCCAGCTGCCACACACAGCATGAGCTACGTGTGGCTCATGCTGTGAATATCAAAGCTCTTGTACCTTTTAGGTGATTTTTTCCCCCCGCACACCTACTTGTACTTCTGTGCACCTGTACCCTTTACATAGCCACTTCAGCATTGTAGCGATAATAACTGGTAAGACTTCCTTCAAAGGTGTGGTAGTGTTGCTGTAATCTGTGTTTGATTAGCATGGCTCACTCCACTGTAATTTTCAGTTTGTAACATTAAGTAAACAATAATTATGTTGATTTTGGGTTTAAAGGGGAAAAAAGTGTTTTGTTAACAAAAATAAAAAATAAAAATGAAGTGTAGCTTGTCCGTGTGCTTCCCCTGAACCACTGAACTAAAAGACTGACTTTTATAGCTCACTTTTATTGGCAGCACTTTTATTTTTATTGTTTTGTTACTGAAGTATTTTTACAGCTGGAGAAAATGCAATCAACCGTCTAATCCAATTACTGTCATCATTATGATATATTAAAGGCAATTTTGTATCGCTTGGCTTATTACAGTAGATTCTAGGGGTCATTTGCTGCTTAATTGACTTGCCAGTGAACAGGAAACCACATAGCCAAAGGGTTTTCTTGCTGTTTACATTTCCCTTGTGGCACTCTCGCTGTTGATCGTGCCAGTAGGTGAATACCGCAGGATGACTTTCAGGTGATATGGATAGCCTTGGGAAAGTGAGCAAGAAATGGGCTTTGAAAGAACAAGAAGTAACTGTGCAGTTTAGTCAACATAAAAGTGAGAGAGGGCACCGAGGAGTGGTGTGCTTTGCTTAGCAGGGGCAACTAGAAAATGCTGAAATAGCTCAGTGACAGTCGGAAATAATTTACTGCGCGCCACAAAGTTGTTGTGGTACGTGATAGGATTTTCAGAGAATGCAATTGGTCTGTAGGAAATTACAAAGATTGGTATAGCCAGTCTTGCAAGTTTTAAGGACAATTTAAATTAACCATGATCCAACCTTAGGGTAATGAATTCAGTCTAGTAATAGTGTTTGCACCAATAAAGAGATTTTAAAGCTGGAAGAAAAAAAATGGAATAATGAATAGTAACTTTAAAATAACTTAAAAGCTGACAATAAAGCAACAATTTAAATGCATAAAAAGTACCCAAATTACCTCGAGAAGTTGTTGTGTAAATAGAAGGAATGAGTCTATTTTGCCAAGTCTGAAAATATTGACTATTTACCATTTTAATAATTCATCCACACAAAGTGTAAATCTCAGTGTAATTATTGCATAATGCGTCTTAGAATGCCTGAACAGTATTGGATGCTGTGTGTCACGGGAGAGAAATTAATTATAAAGAGGATGAGATATCAACCAGTGGGATGCTTCACAGAAACTCTGGGGTCCTCCAGAAGCCTAATCACATCACTTAAAACGTCTTCAGATAAGATTTTTAATGAACTTCTGAGAATCACTTCAGAAAGCCCTTTTGGCATTATGTTAGATGTTCAGTCTGGTATCGCTGATGGCTCCATGTGAGTAGGAAGAGAATGCTGTCAAGGGCATGAGTGTGGATGTGTTGTCTCGACCTAATAATCAGACAATGAAGCAAGACTGTGCAATATAAACAGTGTACTGCCTTTTCTTCCCCATTTATCATCTATTTTGCCTTCTTAGCCTTGTACTTTGACAGTGTGAAGTGTTTTTCCTTATTTACTGAGCTGTTTGAAAACACACCATCTGTGGTGGCTATAGCTTGAAGAATAGAATTGCTCGTCAAGTCAAAGCATCTAGGAGCAAGATACTGACCCCCAAATTGCTCTGTGACTGATAAAAAGCATCTTAAACATGGAAGAAAGCATCTACGAGTCTATGTGTGAATGGGTGAATGCAGCAAGTGGTGTAAAAGTACTTGGATGTAGGTCAATACAATGACCCTGAATTGTGGAGCACAACAGTGCATCATAATCCAATTAAAACGACTCCTTGTTTTCAGGGCCTCACGTTTGGTAGGACAATTCATTCCAAAGCTATTCCACGGGTAGACATGAGCCACTTCTAGGAAGGTGAAAGGTCTGAAGTTTATTCCAAGCATAGCATTTCCATTTTGAAGCCGTTTCTGTGAACCCACAATATGTCGTCAAAAGAGCTGTCAGATCAAATAATTATATAAATAAATATATACATGGGCTGCAAAATCAAAAGAAATTCATCACAGAGAGAGATAAATTCTTAGGAGAGGCCAAAACAACAGTTTGGGATATTCTGAGACCAACGAAAAAGCCTTGTGAGCTCAGCAACATAAAAAGTCACAAAAAACAGTAGCGAACAATCACAAAAAACCTTTTTGCAACGTCCAGCCAAGTGAAGAACACTTGAGGAAGTAGGCATAGCGAGTATAAAACTGAGGTTCACATAAGGTGCAAACGATTCATAAGCCTTGAGAACAGAGAGCCCAGATCAAACTCTGCCAACAAAAAAAAAGGAAAGGAAAAACGAAAGAAAGAAAAAACCAACACAGCCAGAAAAAACTCTGTAACAACATTCTTTGGACAGAAGAAACTTGAAACAAAAGTAATAAAAGTAAAAAAGAAAAAGTTTTGATACGGTATTGCCTTCTTATATTTCTTTCTTTGATTGTGTGAATTTGTTTTCTGTTTTACTGAGCCATCTGAAATCAAGAGTATAACACCCCATATGGAAAAGAAATAGTAAAAACTTATATGTGATTACTCATGAAAGTGGCCACTTTCATGAGTAAATCATATAAGGCTTACATGATTTACTCATGAAAGTGGCCACTTTCTCATTACTTTCATACATTGTTTTAGTAAGTATCCAAAACATACAAGTTTCATTATATAATTTTTCAAGGGATCTTATATCTGTTTTCACTCTTGTATGCTTTTCATACAAGTTTCACACAAGACAGATACAAACTTTATAAGATTTATATATATCTTTTCCATATGGGACAGTAGGGCCTTTTCATATAAATCAGAGAAAAGGTTCCCCCCTGAAACACCCAGAATGAACTCACTTCTGTGTTCATTAATTTTAACTAATCTAATGAAGCCATGTCACATTTCAGCTCACAACTATGTATTCCAAAGGTCTGTAATGTGAGAGTTGTCATAGTATGAACCGATTTCTATGGCTTCATTACATGCCAAAGTTATTTAACACACACAAGTTGATTCTGAGGGGGTGAGGTAGGAGGGCACTCACTGATTTTCCATGAGATTAACAAGTAAGCCTACATTGTTCATACTGGCTTGGCACATAATTAAAAATATTTTACATGACACTGAAATTGAAGCGCAAACATTTTGTGCAAGAGTAGAAAAAAACACAGTTGGAAAACTACCCCATGTAGTGCAGTATGGATGCAACTGGCTTTGAATATCTTTTCCCTTAGGGAGTGGCTCTTACATCCTTAGACAGGCCAAGATCCACTCAGCCCTGAACATACTCAGCTGTTTTGAGTAAGTATAAGCCCTGTAAGAAGCACCGAACTGGTATACTGTCCTGCCAAATGGAAAGAAAAACAAAATGCACCTTGATTATCCCATTTTACATTACTAATATATTTGGGTATTACTTTGAAAAAAATAACAAGTGCTGCATTGCTAATCCTCATGCAAAGCACGAAAGAGGGAGAATTCAAAAGGAATGGTTTGAATAATAAATGCCCACAGCTGTAGAGACAAAAAAATGTAGAAAGGGAGAGAACTGCATCAGCAGATCTGGGACAAACAAGTAGGACAGGGGGGCTTGGCACAAGCTGCAAATTTTGACTAGTTACCCTGTTTTCCTACAGGCTATGTGAGCAACTGAAAAACAAAGAACTCAGCACTTGACTTGTACCACTGAAGCACCCAAACTAATTTGCACACTGCCTACTATATCGTATCCATGTGCTCTCTCTCCACCCTAAGAGACCTCCGCTTCAACACGAGCCGCCAACCTCCCTCCGACCCGAACACCTCTATCTCTTCCTGTGTCTTAACTTCAAACCCTATCCAGCTTTCATCCATTCACGTGACAGCAAGCTTCCACGAGCCCTGTCCTAGTTGTTGCAGATGTGATTGTACTTCATAAATCTATGCCTGCTTCTTGACCTTCTTGACAAACAAGAAAAGCAAAGTGATTTTTTTAGACGCAGTTTCTACCATGTTTCATTTTCACACAATGAAAGGAGATGTCCATCGCATCTACAAATCCAGAGCATTTCTTGCACATAGCAATTCTGGGCATCAAGTACAACGAAGGAAACTTGAAAAACTACTATACCATTTACTATAAAACAGCACTGCAGTTCAGTAACTAGCTTAAAGTTAATGGCAGCAGTAGCCAATACCTGGGAGTCACTGTACTGGACTTCTTGACAGTGTTTGTGCCTCGTGGGGCATTTTGCAGCAACATGGATTTATCTGACAAATACCATGGATCGCTGTTTGTTATATAAACTCTCGGCTCTTCAGCTGTGGTGAGTCAAATTCTAAGAGTTTATCAGTGCTGCCTGCTAATCAAGTTTGCTACTATTCGTTTATTACTGCACATTCTAAATATGGCAGTGGCTGAAATTCTAATGTTGAAGCTTCAAAGTGCAGGTTTATGAAGCCATGTGTACACACGGTTCTCTTATGTAAATCTTAGTCAGCAGCACTTCATATGCATATGTACGAAGTTGTGAACAGAGAAAAACTGAGGGGAAAATGGAACAGGGATAAGCTTTAATTTCTTAGCTCAAAATAATTGGACTTCAAACATGAGGTAAAAAAAACCTCATCAGTTCACACAAGAACATTAGCCATAGCCATGACTATTTATAGCACAAATAATTAGATACCAGTAATAATAGAGACCAAATAACATTTTGTACAGAATAAATATTTTTTTTTAAAAGGTTGTAAATGGAAATTACATTCAAATGTTTCTCACCTTATTTCTAATTTCCATTCCATTGCACTAGACTGGACTTACTTTAGAAAAAGTACATACATTGGATTACGTATACATGAGTTTAGCACCTTTTAAAAATATTCCTATTAGAAAGGGTAGAAACACTTAAAAAAAATACAGCACATTTCATCTTTGGTTAGCTATATGAAATAAATGTTTATAGTGCTTGTTTTAAAATAATACCAATCATAAAATATATTGTGTTTATAATATAGTCAATAAAATGCTAGCTGTCCCATCACATTGTAAACCACTAAAAACAAACCACTGCTAATGCGGATGAATATGTCATTTCAGTAGCACAAGCTGCATGAAAAAGAAACTATGAGTAACTTACAGTTGAACCAGATATAATTTAATGGCAATTATACAGTGCTTTTCTAGTCTACTAACTATTCAAAGGGCTTTGGCCTAGAAGTCACATTATATCCATAGATTCATACAGTGCTTTATTCTGCACAATTAAACCAGCTTCTACATATCCCTCACATCCATGACCAATTCAGAATCTTAAGCTAACTTAACATTCATGTCTTTAGCTTATGGGAAGAAGCCAGAGAAAATCCACGCTGGCACAAGGAGAACATGCAAACTCCACACAAATGGGTCCCAACTGGGGTTCAAATCAGGAACCTTCTTGCTGTGAGACACCAGTGCTAACCACTATGCTGCCCAGGCGTGGTGGAAAATGAAAAATTAAGAGATCACAACAGCTAAGACAAATCATCCTGTGGGAAACATTCACATCAACATCAAAGAAAATGTTTTATTTAAAAACCACACATATCAACCCCATGGCGCTAAAGGAAAAGTCGGGGAATCATTAACGTCATTAAGATTTGATGTCTAGGAGCCATGCATGTCACTAAAACATATGATAGCGATTTATCCAGTCACTGTAGATACATTTCTGTCTAACCCACAGTGGTGGACGCGCTGAATGACTGGCATTGACATCCCTGGAGGCACATTGTGAGCATGACTGAAAACAAGCTGGAGAAAGATTTTGGCAGTAGAGTTACACAGAGTAGATATAAAGCTATTTCTATAATATGTGACTGGCAGACACTTCTTGGCAAAAGTGAACCACTTAAATATTACCACATTTAGTACTTCTCTGTGCTAAAAAATACAGAGAGAGAGAGAGGCATACATAGTTTTGTATAACAAACAATAAAGTTAAAGCTCCAGCAACACTGAATGAGTTTAGGTTTTGGCATCACCTTATGCTACAAATGTTGATTCTGCAGCTCTTATTCCACCTCCACTCTCTATTACAAATAATCCCAATCTTACTTCTGGAGTACATCAGCAAGGCACATCTATACAGTTGAAACACTCACAATAGACAAAAGATAATTATTAATGTCAGCTCAAATAAAGGAGGGCTGTCATCAGTACCCTGTGAATGCCAAGGTAGCAAAAAAAACAACAAGAGGAACAAAAACAAAACGTACCTTTGTTTAAATTTGTACTTTGCCTCCTGAAATTGATTGGGAAAGCTCTGGGGTCTCAGAAGTCCACGGCTCTCAAGTGTCATGGTCCTGCTGACTCAAGTTAGCCAATATCTGGTTTAACTACTACTCAATGAAATACTTTAAACAAATTTACAGATAATTATCCAATGAATGGTTAAATTTGATGGTTTTCATTAAAATCATCATTTTGCCCCTCTGCTCAGGGCCACACTTAGCTAATAGTCATTAGATGGGCTTCATTAATTATGTCTTCCTGCCAAAGTGAAAACCATTTGCAGCTGGTTGGTTTCATGCCAATGGACCATGGTTTTAAAGAACTATGAAAATACCCCTTCATCCAAATTCAAATGGTTTCAGAAAGAAAAAAGAAAAAAGTTATGATAAGTAGTCGGACGTTCAATTTGGTCCGCTGCATTCCCTTTTTTGTCTTCTTCGAATCACTCTTTGCTTTCAGTTCTCTATCAAGAATGGCAAGACAAGGTCATCATGCAGCTGTGAATTTTGTCATTCTCAACTGATTTCCATAACTATGACATCAATCAGCAGTCATGTACAGCCTGCACATATAAAACATTCTGTTGAATTTATTTTTTTCCATAAACTAGATTGTCTTCACAGACTGGATAACACAACTCCCTGTCATGACAAGGGAAGAAGTACTGTTATTTGATGTATTCTGTTATTTTTATATAGCGCCTTCATTGCCTTTGTAGTGTCTCCTAGTTGGTCGCCAAGATATTGTTTTTTCTTTATCACGCTTTATCAGATTTATTTTCCTCCCAGTTGGTGCTGTTGGATGATTTGTTTGGTTTCTTTTTTCTTTAGCTTTATATTTTAAGTTTGGAGCAATTTTCCTCTTCTACAATGTTGCCATTTTATTGATTCTGTATAACCGCGATATAGGTTTGAAGTCTTCTTTTTAATGTAAGAATTCATATTTTGACATAGCTGCTCAATTCTAAGGAAAGGGAAATATTCAACTATCCTTCATTCACAATTTCATTAAAATTCAGCTTGACTGTTCAAGTATCTGGGGTTAATTTTTTAACTAATGTTTAAAGGAACAGGCTTGTTAAGCACACGACACTAAAGGTACTGGTTAGGTATAGGAAGCACACATTTATAGTTAAATTACCCCATTTACAATGTAAAGCACTCATTACAAAGCTGTATTTGAGAGTTTGCAATGACATTTACCACTGAGTGTTAGAAATTCCTATAATCTGTGGTACTCTGTTTTTTACAGATTACAATGGATGATAACAGCCCACTGAGCTGGCTAGAAGATAGACACACCTAATAGCGATAAGTATAGGACTGATAACAACTGATAATAGTCATTCTGTGTGCTGATAACATTCAAATCAGGTCAAAATAAAAGTCCGTTGTGTTATCAATTTTAGGAACACGTAAGGATTGCATAATGACTGACCCCCAGAATGTAAGTGCCAATTAAGTGGTAATGCATGCCACATCTCCTTGTTAATGGAATGTTGGATGCTGACTTGTGCTTAAAATAGATAAGTAAAATCGTAGCCTACTTGAAGATGTTGTTTTGACAGACGCGTCAGGCTCAACAACTGCACTGCTCTCTGACTTTTTTTAAAGGAAGAAATTAAACCAGTACAGTTGAATTCTTCATGTTGTTTGGTTTTATGTGGATGTTCTCATTTGCTCACTTTCACAAAGAGGGTTCAGATGTGGAGGATTTATCTTGGAGATGGAGTACTTCATACGCAGTGGTTGATGTTGACAATTTTGCTCTGCAATGTTGTTGTATTATTCAGATCTGGTAAATATTAAACAGCATTTCACCACTTACTGTTGAAAACTGAACATGTTTTGGAGCATGTTTCTGTCCACAAGCTTATTACAAGTGAGAAAACACACTCATCTCTACATCATCCATAGATGTGTTTTTTTTTTCTTTTTTAAATGAGCATGTGGTGACTTTTGACTATACTCCAGGGCTTCACATTGATTTGATTCCTGGTCTTCTCTTTCTTTTTCTCTTTTTAGAGAAACAAGGAGAGAAGAAGAAGGAAAACATAAACATTTTATCAAGTTAGTAGCACAGTAAGAAAAAACAAACAAAAACAGATTCCTGACAGAAATGCAAGTAGTAGTGAACATTGCAGTCTGGCAAAGGGATGGATGGCTCTAATCACAATTTGAACCTGCACAGAAACCAGCTAAAAAAGTCATTTGTGATTGATGAGTAGATCTACCAAAAATACAGACCGAGATAAACTCCTGCCTTATACTACTACTACTAATAACTATAAATAAATAAATAAATATATATATGTCTACGCATGGGACAGTGTGAAACGTAATTTCAATTCCTTTGTATGGCAAGTACATTTGAAGAAATTGACAAATAAAAGTATTCTATTCTATTCTATTCTATAATAACAATAAGCTAATAAGGTGGCATTAACTGGCTGTTAAACCCATAGCTTGAAAAGTGTGCGGTCACTGTAAACAGTGGAACATATAAAACTGCCTTCAGCCTGAAACCACCCTCAAACCTAACCTCCCGTCTGCATCACTCCCAGCAGCTGGAAACAATAATACAATCAATAAAGCACAATGAACTATGAGGTGCCGTAAGGGACATTATTACTGAAACGCGCTCACACACACTACTGAAATTTTACCTCTCAGTGAGAGGTAAAATTTCAGTAGTGTGTGTGAGAGCGTTTCAGTAATAATGTCCCTTACGGCACCTCATAATGAACTGCGTGTTGACTCATCACCACCACTGATGTAGTTGAAAAATAAAGTCACATCTAGCAACGACACTTGAGTTAAAACAAATCCTGTGAATCTAATCTAATAAACCTAAACATCCTCTTTTCTGTTGCTGTGGGTGAACTGAAAGTCTTGGTCTCAGTTGCTCTGGAGGCAACTGGAAAACATTTGAATGGACATTTTTTTTTAAATTAAAACAGGGAAAGCTACATGAAGATTTAATTTGAATTTGTAGTTGAATTAAAGACTTAATTAAAAAAAAATTGTAAATAAAAAAAATCTAATAAAAATAGCTGAACCTGAACATATATATTTGTAGGTCAGATCACATCTATTTTAACAGTTTTTATAGAGCCCCCTGCTGATTTATGAAATGTGAGGAGCAGTCAGTGCTTCCTAAAATGTAGAAAGATGTAGAAATATAGCACATGTAATACAGTTTTGTGTTATGACAGTGAGACAATAATATAGAAACCAAAAGGTAACAGTAACAAGTTATTACAAGGCAGTAACAAGTTATTACAACTCAATTACAAAGTAACACTGGTAATATTGCATTGAAAGTGGATATTAGGCCAACAGGCTGAGGTTAACTGTTATTAATGTGGAAGCAAACATATGCGTACCAGGCAAAAATAATAAGTAATAGTACAGTGATATACTGTATTAGTAAGAAAATTATAATCTGCTTATGGTAATTGGTAACAACTATGTATTAGATTTTTTTTTTGTTATATACTCAATTGGGATACAATTTCAAGTTCTATCACAACTTAATACGTACAAGTGACATATATAGTAAACTTAATCACTGTATAAGGCATTATTGGTTAATGCTTTAACATCATAAGGATATTATAGTGGCGGGTTGTATGCCTCTTAAATACCTTATGTCCCCAGTACTCTTCTTTGTTTGAAGGTAGCAATTTAAGGTACAGATATATTATTAGGACAATTATGACAATGATGTTTATGATTATTATTAACGATGATGTAGTAGCAGTGATAGCTATACATAGTGTAACAGTAACAGATGGTTAAACATATCCATGTATGTATAAATGACATGCTAAGAAGGAGTAATTATATATGAATGATGAATTAAGCACATGCTAACACCTCACTAATGCTTAATAGTGTGACATTATTATAAAGTGCTACCAAGTGTGAAAATGTTATGTTTATTACCTGGAGAGAAAGTATGGTAGTGTAATAAGCATTTTTTGGATACTATATATAGCAGAAAAAAGAATTTTTCAGTACCTTTTAGAAACAAGTGTGACCAGGTTGAGCAGTGATAGGCTATGTAGGCCAATGGATGGGAGGGTGAACTGCTAGGGAAATATCTTTGTGCTACCCTCAAATGATTGTCATTAAACTCAAATTCCACATAAATTTGTAGTACTGCATAATAAGAAAATTCTTACTTTTCATGTGGTGAATGTTAACTGACTGAATGTTTCTGTTCATTTTTTTTGTTATTTATTTTTCTTATTTCTTACATAATCCGTCATGTAAAATGTAATCAAATGAAAAAGTCTCTTTTTGAAACTAGTTTTATTAGTTTTAATCTTTTTAACTTGAATGAAGCAAACATTAAATTATATGCAACATTCTCTGACTGGAAGAATTTTATTTAACATCCATCCATCCATCCATCCATCCATCCATCCATCTTCATCCGCTTTATCCGGGGCCGGGTCGCGGGGGCAGCAGCCTAAGCAGAGAAGCCCAGACCTCCCTCTCCCCAGCCACCTCCTCCAGCTTATCCGGGGGAATACCAAGGCGTTCCCAGGCCAGCCGAGAGATATAATCTCTCCAGCGTGTCCTGGGCCTGCCCCGGGGCCTCCTCCCGGTGGGACATGCCTGGAACACCTCACCCAGGAGGCGCCCAGGGGGCATCCTTGTCAGATGCCCGAACCACCTCAGCTGGCTCCTTTCGATGTGGAGCAGCAGCTGCTCTACTCTGAGCCCCTCCTGGATGGCCGAACTTCTCACCCTATCTCTAAGGGAGAGGCCAGCCACCCTTCGGAGGAAGCTCATTTCTGCCGCTTGTATCCGCGATCTCGTTCTTTCGGTCACTACCCACAGCTCGTGGCCATAGGTGAGGGTAGGGACGTAGATCGACCAGTAAATTGAGAGCTTCGCTTTTACACTCAGCTCCCTCTTCACCACGACGGACCGGTGCAGCATCCGCATTACTGCAGCTGCAGCCCCAATCCGTCTGTCGATCTCCGGCTCCCTTCTCCCATCACTCGCGAACAAGACCCCGAGATACTTGAACTCCTCCACTTGGGGCAGGAACTCATCCCCGACCCGGAGTGGGCACTCCACCCTTTTCCGGCTGAGA
The DNA here is from genome assembly GCF_057381915.1 of Diplotaxodon limnothrissa. Classification (NCBI taxonomy): domain Eukaryota; kingdom Metazoa; phylum Chordata; class Actinopteri; order Cichliformes; family Cichlidae; genus Diplotaxodon; species Diplotaxodon limnothrissa. Next base: position 5,112,673 of record NC_140597.1, on the reverse strand, counting down.
ACCATGGCCTCAGATTTGGAGGTGCTGATCCTCATTCCCGCTGCTTCACACTCGGCTGCGAACCGTTCCAGTGCGAGCTGGAGGCCCCCACCCGATGAAGCCAACAGAACCACATCATCTGCAAAAATCAGAGATGAGATTCTGAGGCCACCAAAGCGAAAGCCCTCCGCCACTTGGCTGCGCCTAGAAATCCTGTCCATAACAATTATGAACAGAACTGGAGACAAAGGGCAGCCCTGGCGGAGCCCATCACCCACCGGGAACGAGTCCGACTTATTGCCGGCAATGCGAACCAAGCTCTTGCAACGGTTGTATAGGGATCGAATGGCCCGTAGCAATGGGCCAGACACCCCATATTCCCGCAACACCTCCCACAGGACACCCCGAGGGACACGGTCGAATGCCTTCTCCAAGTCCACAAAACACATGTAGACTGGTTGGGCAAACTCCCATGCACCCTCAAGTATCCTGGAGAGGATAAAGAGCTGGTCCAGTGTTCCGCGACCAGGACGAAAACCGCATTGTTCCTCCTGTATCCGAGGTGCGACTAACTCTCCTTTCGAGCACCCTGGCATAGACTTTCCCAGGGAGGCTGAGGAGTGTGATCCCCCTGTAGTTGGAACACACCCTCCGGTCCCCCTTCTTAAAGATGGGAACCACCACCCCGGTCTGCCAGTCCACAGGTACTGCCCCTGATCTCCACGCAACATTGCAGAGGCGTGTCAACCAGGACAGCCCTACAACGTCCAGAGCCTTCAGGAACTCGGGGCGGACCTCATCAACACCAGGGGCTCTGCCACCAAGGAGTTGTTTAACTGCCTCAGTGACCTCGCCCCCGGAAATTGGCGGGTCATTCCCCTCATCCCCAGACTCTGCTTCCTCCTCGGAAGACGTGTCAGTGGGATTAAGGAGGTCCTCGAAGTATTCCTTCCACCCCAGCGCTCCGCCAGCACTATACACAGTGCAGGTAGAGCACCGCTTTCCCCTCCTGAGACGTCTGACGGTTTGCCAGAATCTCTTCGAGGCAGTCCGAAAGTCTTTTTCCATGGCCTCTCCGAACTCCTCCCACACCCGAGTTTTTGCTTCAGCCACTGCCCGAGCCGCATTCCGCTTGGCCTGTCGATACCTGTCGGCTGCCTCCGGAGTCCCACAGGCTAACCAAGCCCGATAGGACTCCTTCTTCAGCCTGGTGGCTCCCTTCACCTCTGGTGTCCACCATTTGGTTCGGGGATTACCACCACGGCAGGCACCAACCACCTTGCGGCCGCAGCTCAATGCAGCAGCTTCGGTAATGGAGACGCTGAACATGGTCCATTCGGACTCAATGTCCCCAGTCTCCCTCGGAATGCTGTTGAAGCTCTGCCGGAGGTGTGCGTTGAAGATCCCGCGGACTGGGGCCTCTGCTAGACGTTCCCAGCACACCCTCACTACGCGTTTAGGTGCACCAGGTCTGTCCAGCATCCTCCCCCACCACCTGATCCAACTCACCACCAGGTGGTGATCAGTTGACAGCTCAGCCCCTCTCTTTACCCGAGTGTCCAGAACATATGGTCGCAGGTCTGCTGATACGATTACAAAATCGATCATCGACCTACGGCCTAGAGCGTCCTGGTGCCACGTGCACTTATGGACACTCTTATGTTCGAACAGGGTGTTCGTTATGGCCAAACTGTGATTAGCACAGAAGTCCAATAACAAAGCACCGCTCTGGTTCAGATTAGGGAGGCCTCCCAATCACGCCCCTCCAGGTCTCGCTGTCGTTACCCACGTGAGCATTGAAGTCTCCCAGCAGGACAACAGAGTCTCCAGGTGGAGCACCCTCCAGCACCCCCCCCAGGAACTCTAAGAAGGCTGGGTACTCTGAACTGCCACTCGGCGCATAAGCGCAGATGACAGTCAGGACCCGTTCCCCGACCCTAAGGCGCAGGGAACAAACCCTCTCGTCCACCGGGAAAAACCCCAACGTACCGGCAGCAAGCCGAGGGGATATTAGAATACCCACCCCAGCCCGCCGCCTCTCACCAGGGGCAACTCCAGACTGAGACAGAGTCCAGCCCCTCTCCAGGAGACTGGTTCCAGAGCCCAAGCCTTGCGTAGAGGTGAGCCCGACTATATCTAGCCGGTACCTCTCAACCTCACGCACTAACTCAGGCTCCTTCCCCACCAGAGAGGTGACATTCCATGTCCCTATTGCCAGTCTTGGCAGCCGGGGGTCAGTCCGCCAGGGCCTCCGCTCCTGGCCGCCACCCGGCCCACAATGCACCCGACCCCTATGGCGCCTCCTGCGGGTGGTGGGCCTGCGGGAGGATGGGCCCATGTCTCCTCTTCGGGCTGTGCCCGGCCGGGCCCCATGGACTAAGGCCCGGCCACCAGACGCTCGCCCTCGGGCACCCTCCCCGGGCCTGGCTCCAGGGCAGGGCCCCGGTAACCCTATCCCGGGCAGGGTAAACTGTTCCCTCGGTGTCCTTTTCATAAGGGTCTTATGAATCGCTCTTTGTCTGGTCCCTCACCCAGGGCCAGTTTGCCATGGGAGACCCTACCAGGGGGCAAAAGCCCCCAGACAACATAGCCCCTGGGATCCCTGGGACACACAAACCCCTCCACCACGATAAGGTAGCGATTCAAGGAGGAGTAATAACAATAAGCTAATAAGGTGACATTAACTGGCTGTTAAACCCATAGCTTGAAAAGTGTGCGGTCACTGTAAACAGTGGAACATATAAAACTGCCTTCAGCCTGAAACCACCCTCAAACCTAACCTCCCGTCTGCATCACTCCCAGCAGCTGGAAACTATGAGGTGCCGTAAGGGACATTATTACTGAAACGCTTAAATAGGTTTATTTAACATTTAAACCTATTTTTCTGCATATTCCAGCATATAAAATAAAATAGTTTTTTGTGTTTACACTCACTCTTTCAAATAGATGCACGTAAAACACAGCAGAAAATAAATAAAATCAATCCTGTTGCTCTATTTTCACCTGTATAGCAGGAGTGAGGCAGGCGGAGGTTTGCTCTGGTGCAGGAGTGTGGTAGAGGTCAGTGGAAGAATCTGGGAGTTACACATTTCCGTGGCAGCGTACTGTCGGTGCATGCTCGGAAGTTTAGGGGTGTTTTTCGCTGTAAAAAGAAGATTTCTTCCTACGCTAATGTTTCTGTCACTTTTTAAGGTAAGTATGGTCAGTACTTCCACGCTTTAAACGCTGCACGGTCATACTCTCTGCCGCACTCGTTATTTTATTCATTGTTGATCTGCACACAGCAGTTGCCACAAATGTAGCACTCGCTTAAGTCATTGTCATGAGACACTATTGACTGGATCATGTTTTAAAACTCATCTGCAAATAATAATTAGAATAGAATAGAATAGAATTCAACTTTATTGTCATTGCACATGTAGTACAGGCAACGAAATGCAATTTGCATCCATCCAGAAGTGCTTTAGCCATGATATAGATATATTACAAAATATATATTAGCAATAATATTGATATATATATATATATTACAGAAATGAGTCTGTTATAGGTATGAGGGTACAAAATATGGGTCTATTATGGGTATGTTACAATGTACACGCTATGAAGGTATGTTATGAATATGCTATAAGTATGAGTATGTACAGGCTGTAGTGATGTACAAGCTATGTACAGGATATAAATATGAAAACTATACAGAAATATGAAATTAAAAAAGCTATACAGAAATATGAACTATGCAAGTTATAAACAGTTGTAGAATTAAAATTATGGTATTGTACAGAATGGTTGTTTATACAGAATTATACAGTAGTGCAGTTAAGATAAGTGAAATATGTGGATAATTTCTACAGACGCTATATAAAGTGCTAGTGGTTGTGAGTTGTGGTTCAGCCATGTTATTATTGTCGGTTGCGAACAAAACGGCTCTTAGACCCGGATCTTTGACGTGAATGACGCAGGCCGTGTTTTTTTTTTCTTTCTTTCTCTCACCCTCTCTCTCCACTTATTTCCGCTTCACTCGCATGCGAGCCTTGTGCTTTGCGCTGGGGAGAGGGGGGAGGAGCAGAGAGAGAGAGAGAGAGAAAGAGAGCTAGGGGCAACAACGTCACATTAGAAAGGTATAGTAATCATCCACAACTATTTTCAGTTGCAGATGATAAAGGATTCAGAAAGTTTATTCATGCAGGTCCATATGACAGAGAATGTGCATGTTCTTTTTGTTTTCATATTCTAATTTATATTTAATTGTGTTGTGGTTTGCAGTGTTTTGTGTTGTTTCACTTTAAATTTGTTTAAAAGGAAAAAGCTGAAAATTTAAATAGTTAAAAGTTGAAATGTGAATAGTTAGTTTTTGTATTATATGATTTATTTATTACATTTTATGTGGAGTGAATAAATAAAAGTATATTCACGGTGGCCCCTAGAGACAAAGCACGTACAAACTTCAAAATACGTACAAACTCAGAAGCACATAAAAACTCAGAAGCACATAAAAACTCAGAAGCACATAAAAACTCCAAAACATGTACAACACAAGAGAAGTGCTCCAGGATGCTGGGCGCAGTGTTGAGCTTTTGTTACCTAGAGGCTACACAAGCCAGCAAGTACCAACGACCTAAATTTGGTGTGTGGTAGTAACAGGTAAATTAAAATTTAAAAATTTTTTTTTTTTAATATATATGAGTGCTTGTGTATAAATACACAAACAATACACATATGCTTTCAATTGTGTAATTTAAGTGATCTGGGTAGCTCTGTTTTGGAAGTTCAGTTAATGCTAGAAATGTGTTTTGGAGTTTGTACGTGTTTTGTCTCTAGGGGCCACCACATATATTTATATATAAACATATATTTATATATAAACATATATAAATAAAACCACTTTTGTTACATTACAATTATGCACAAAAGGAATTACTATATGTTACGGCCCTAGCTGGGCCTCCTCCTGAAGGTGCCTGTGTGGGCGTGTCCCACCACCTCTTCTGCCTGAGGTGCCACCTTACCCTCCTGTACAGCTGACTCCCATCAGCAATTAAAGGTATTTAAGCCCAGAGCAGGGTGAGCTCTGGGCCAGAGTGCCATTTGTGTGGGTACAGCTAGTGAGCTGAGTGTTTTGCGGTGTTTCCGGCTAGTGAGCTGTGTTTTGTGGTTTTCAGCTAGTGAGCTGTGTTTTCCTTTTGACATTTTGCATTACTGACCAACGCCTGAGTTTTGTTTGTGTTACTTTTATGGTGATAGCGGCTTGTCCGTCTCTTTTAGTTTAATTACTTCAATAAAACTGTTTTATTTAACTGTTTCGCCTCTTGACTCCTTTTTCTGACCCGGCCACTTTTGTTACTTCCCCCTCCCCGCCTAGACCCCCCAGGGGAACGTAACACTATATTATTGTTAATAATAAATTAATTAAAGCAACAAAACAACCTGAAGAGCCGGCTCGGAGCCAAAAGAGCTGGTTCTCTAAAAAGAGCCGGAAATCCCATCACTAAGGCCGATATGTTTCCCTTCTTTTTGCTCACTTGCTTTGCTTGACTGAGCCGACTTCCCGTTCAATAACGTTTTTTCAAAATAAAGCCGTTTCTAAAGTGCATTACTTGGAGCAACCACAGAGGGTGCTGTAAACACATAATGAATAATAAACTGACTCAGAATGATATTTTAACAGAACACAAGATACCAAAGCACAGTTAATCGGTTTATTGTATGCAAAGGTATTGTGGTTCTAATTGTGATGCAAAATTTGTGGCAATTTTTGAGGCAATTCAGGAAGAATCAGTGGAGTAAAGGTGATCAGTGGAATAACAGTGGAGAGTTGATAGGTTTTGCATTATGAGGCCAAAGGCTGGAAGTGGCAGAGGTTGGGTGGCAAAGAAGGATAATCCATAAGACAGCAAAGTAGAAACTTAAAAACAGGTAGAAAAGGGGCAAAACACTATAAATAGTTAAGCTTAATGTGCTACTTTACTGCAGGATACTGCAAAGGGTAAGTAGAAAAAGTGAGTTGGCATACTGTAGTAGTTTGTGAAAACTAGTCTCCCAGCCCGGCAGGAATTAGCCAGGACTTTGCAAAGTCATACCCAGAAGCTCACAGAGTTAATATACGACTCATAAAACTTAGCTAAACTTTCTAAATATTTTTGATTCCTCGGTGATATTGCCCTTTGATGGTCCAACAAGCCACACTTCAGTGTTAGGACGTATTTAGTAGTATATAAGTTCATAATCTGTCATCAGATTTTAAGATAACAGATGAACAGACAATCACAAAAGGAAACAAATGTTAAATCTATTTGTAAATCATTGGTAATCACTTCAGTTACAAAAATATGAACACTGTCTCAGGCTCATGGCATGGCTTAAATGTAGTAACAGTAGCAACAGATTCATTTTCTCTGACAAATAGCATGCTATTATAAGCACACATTTGTGTGAAACTCTTGAAACCTAAAACGTGAGGGAGGTGTTTGTTTTTAAATTTATTACTGTCATTATGCGACCAGCAGCGCACTACGATAAGGCTTGATTGAATGACCGAGAAATGTTGATAACATGAGAATTAGGTGACTTCATTTTCTACTCTCGCCATGCAAATCAATGATACCCAGCTGTGAAACACAACAACACTATAACAAAGAGACGCTGTTAAATGAAAAACATTCAACATGTAATATTTCACCAGGACCACAGCAGACTAGGCTCAGCACCACCGCATTCATTGTTGTTTTGCATTGCAGATGTAATTGCATGCTTAAAATAACCATGCTGATTCAAAATGGAAAAATATAAGTATGCATTTTCTAAGAGGTCACAATGAAGAATATCAACTGCATGTTAATATACAATTATGTATATTAACATGTGGACTGTTGATAAAGACTAATTATACAGCATGAAACCTTATTTAAAAAAAATGCTGTGACTGTAAGATGGTGTAAATAGCATTTTGTGTTTTCTACATGAACAATTCTTTCATCTCAGAGGATTAATGCTGCAGTTTGGGAAAGAAGATAAATCTGAACCAGTAGTATTTGCTCAGTCTGGAGCATCTTTCCAAAATAACACTAGTCTTTCAAGTCAGACTTCAGCAATGTCATAAACCTTTCTGAGTCTGAATTGAAATTCAAGAAGTGAATCAAAAGTACTAAATAATTGTTTGTTTGTTTTTTTCCACTATATTAATTTTTCATTTGAACTTTTTTTTAATTCATGAGCTTTTACCTAACTAAAATCAAATACTTATATGAGTCATCCTTTTTACGAACCTTTAAAAATAAAGGCCACAAAACATATCAACACAAACTAGCATTTTGGGTGATGGCTGTGTGATTTAAGAGTTAAAACTGTGACATATGGTTAGAAAAACCTAGTTCAGTAGAATGGGAGGCAGAGCCTTCATCTTTCAGGCCTCTTTTCTGTGGAACCAGCTTCCAGTTTGGATTCAGGAGACAGACACAGTCTCTTAAAACTTTCCTTTTTGACAAAGCATATAATTAGGGCTGTGTCAGGTGACTCTGAATCTTCCCTTAGTTGTGCTGCAATAGGGCTAGGTTGCTAGGGGCTTCCCATGATGCACTGAGTGTTTCTTCTTCACTCACTATGTGTTTATACATCACTCTGCACTCCATTTAATCATTAATTAGATTATTAATCTCTGTCTGTCTTTTATAGCATGTCTTTGTCCTGTTTTCCTACCCGACCCATCATGGCAGATGGCTGCAACTCCCTGAGCTTGTTTCTGCTGGAGTTTCTTCCTGTTAAAAGGGAGGTTTTCTTTCCCACTGTCGCCAAAGCGCTTGCTTTGAGGGATCATCATGATTTTGTTTTTTTTTCTCTTTCCTCTGTATTTATGTAGGGTCTTAACTTGCAAAAGAATCTAAGAGATACTAGAATTAACATATTTTTTGTCAAAGATTCAAGTTTAAAAGAAATCCAGTGGTTGTTATTAATGCACACATTGTTGGTAGGTAAAAAGAACACAGCACAGTCCTGCCTTTTCTGGTCCTTTACCTCCTTTGATTACCCCCCCGCCCCCCAAAAAATAAATAAAATAAAATAAAATAAAAATATATATATAGATTGATATGAATTTCTATGCAAGTTATACTTCCACTGGCATTTAATGTATCACTAACTTAATTTCCATTGGCAGACAGCCTCAGCTGCAGGGCATGTGGAGTGTGGGTTTTCATGACGAGTGACTGTTTAAAGGAGTTCAGAAAAACACATACTGTAGTAGTGCACCCAAGGGACTATGCAAATTAGATTAAAGACGTTTACTCATCCAATAACAACATTTTTTCAACTAAATATTTACTGTCTTTCCCTGAAGGTTGTTGCATGTTTAGAGCCAATATGCTCTTTTGGGCCTGACTCCGTGTTGCTGAATATGCAATTTTAAGCCGACCCTGTCAGCCTGTCAGCTGTAGTACAAGAAATTTCACTTGTACTCCACTTTCACTTTTTGATATAAATTTTCAGATTATAGCGTGCACATTTTCACTGTGCCAGGTACAAATGGAATATTTTTCACAACGCTTGGAAAGAAAAGTTACAAGACCTCTTAAGTAGCACGTCTATGGGCTGTCTCATTATTCTATATCAGTTGTTAGTGATGAGATGTGATAAGAGATGTTAGTGATGGGAGACCTCTTAATATGATTACACAGTTTGTCAGAGTGTCTTCTTTAAACACCATTCTTCTGTAACAGCTAGGAGCTACAGTGTGTGTGTGTGTGTGGCCACACCTCCCAGAAGTAGGTATGGCTGGAGCTGGCAGAAATGTGTTTGGCGTATAGGACAAGACTATGAATTCTTGCTAGTCAAATCTAAAACTATACAATAATTAAAATATTAGCTCCACTTTCAGCTCTTTTTTAGACAGTACTGTCGTAAAGCTCGTCGATTGCCAATGAATATGTGCATCCAGCCTTTCCCTTGCTGGCATCGTGTGGCTGCATTTGGCTATTGTCGCTAAAAAGCTGTGCTTTTTTCATCCCATAGCAAAGTGTAGTCATCGCTGTCTCTGAGGGCGTGTCTCTCTTCTACTAACACTGGCTGGAAGTGGGCAAGCTGAGATGCAAGCAGTTTGCTTCTGGTCTTTTGCGCATGTGCATGGGAGAGCAGAAGCTGCCGCTGTTCTGCGTTGACTGCACTGAGATCAGTTAGACCTACTTTGTGTTGAAACACAGCTAGCATTAAACCAGCTTCAGTGATTCAGCATCGCAACAGATGATTTTGCTGTTGCTAACCATCTTGACTAGCTGAGGGGATGGCAGCACAGACCGCGTCTAAAAAACAGGCAAGCTAACCAGGTGCAGCTGTTTAGCCAATACTCCACCTTTATTCTTCATGAATATTTTCAGTCGGATGATTCAGATGCTTGATCATGTATCACGATGGTTTGAAAGATTCTTCCACCACTTGTCATTTTAATCCAATAACAAATCATTTTTGGTAATATAGCAGATATTTATTTAAGATAAGATGACCTTTATTAGTCCCACACGTGGGACACTATAATAGTAACAATATTTGACAATTCTTCAGGAGGAGTGCAAGCAGGTGAATATGTCCATGTAGAGTGCAGACAGACAGCAGAGATGGTATGTTTTAATCTGATCAATTTTATCTTGTTAAATAGGTTTAGTAGAGGAAGATGTTTTTGTTGGTGTATGTATTTTTACTTTTCTTTCTTTGTCACGCACGCAACTGGTAAAACTAAATTCAGGTATTCTCAGTTCCATTGCCACAGGTGTATAAAATCAAGAACCTAGCCATGCAGTCTGCATATACAAACATTTGACAAAGAAAGAGCTCACTGAATTTGAGTGTGGTGCTGTAACAATATGCCACTTTTGCAACAGGTCAGTTTGTGAAGTTTCTTCCTTCCTAAATATTCTGTGATCAGCTATAAGTAATCTAAAATTTTAAATTCATGCATTTAGGAAGTACCTTGCAGTACCTCAGCTTTGAAGTGGTAGACCCTATAAATTTAGAGAGCAGGGTATTCCAAATGCTAAGGTGTGTAGTGCATAAAAGTCACCAGCACTGCTGACTCAGCAACTACAGAGTTCCAAAAGTAGTCTGACAGTAACATCAACACAAAAATGGTGTGCAGTAAGCTTCATGGCATAGGTGTCCATGGCCAAGCAGCTCGTGTGTTTGCAATATGTAGATGTACCAGTACTTTAGACCATGTATTGAAGCCAGTGTTTACTTAGCTTAGCTGTGTACTTCATAAGGCCTGAAAGTAATTTAGAGAGCACTTAGAGTTAAACAGAAAAAGGTAAAAATATAAAATAAAGTAAAACGCATCTAACACTAAAGTGCAAAGGTATGCATGATGTCAGTGTGTTCCATAGTTATTTCTACACAGTATTTGACATGTGACTCTTAATTAAAAAAACTACATGCTAGTACCTTGAAAAATAAATTTAGGGGTTGGGTGGTTAGAGGTGTATTAAGCGAGGATGCTGAAATGATTCAGTCACCAGTGAATTAGTCAGGGACATCTTTTAATCCTCTAAAAAATGAAGGATAATCAGTGAGTCTCAGTATGAATTTGCACATAATGACAGATTCCACTGTCTCAGTGCCATTCAAAGGATATGCACAAAAAGCTATATGTCAGCATATGTTCAGCCAAGTCACATTACTGTACTAATACGCTCTGGAAGTGAGCAAAAGGTAGCTGGAAATGCATTTTGTGTACCTCCTATAATTCGTGATTCATGGTACTCAAGGAACAACCAATTCATATCCCCCACTGAGATTTTCATCCCTTGTGCACAGCAGCAAAATTCTGCCCCACTTGTCTGGATGTGATTCAGCTTACAAAGACTTTTCAGAGCGGCAGGGTTTTCCTGGGGGTAGTGATCCTTAGATGTGGATCGAGTTGAATATGAGACTGGGAAATGTAGCCAAAGATTTCCTCTTTTCTGTGTGTATTTAGGGTGTCTATGTGGTAGGAAGAACACAAACGCTTTGCAAATATAATATTACATAAAACATTTTTGAAGCTCTACATGTAAGCCAACAATTATTTGGGATAATTCTTTGAAAAAGCACTTTGGCCCTCTTTCCTGCTAACACACTGCTTAGAAGGGTACAGTATTACCAGCTAGAGCAGGGCGATATGACCAAAAATATTTATCACAATATACATTTGAAAATTTGCAAAAATGATATAACTGACGATATAATTGACCCTAGATAAAATACTTTACAACTCCACAACTTTATTAGTGCAAAAGACCCCATCAATGTATTTTCACTTAAACAAGCAGCTGTTTTTTATGTGGATTAAAGTTATATAAAAATTTAACAGTGCAAATCCAAATTTCTTGCTGACAGTTTAACCAAAAGGCATTTCCAGTGGAAATTGGCCGACATCCTGAGCATAACCATGCATAATATCCACAAAACTTAAAAAGAGGTTATACACACACAATACAGTAATATTATGTTGAAGCACAGTACGTATCACTCCGCGAGGCGCCTACCTACGATAGCCGTACGATAGCTCCGACAATCCATCAAGCGGTGCTGTTTCGTAGCTTGGCAAAGTCGTACTAAAACATTTGACAGATTTTCGAGCGCCGTGTACATAAAATCGTTTTTAAGTCAGTAAACACAACCAGAGTTCATACATAAGGCACACAGGATTATAAGGAGCACTGTCGATTTTCACAAAAATCAAAGGATTGATTTTAAGTGTGCCGTATTTTCCAAACAACATGGTAATAACGACGGCCCGCTAGCATGCTCTACCAAAAATAGTTCTTTGTTGTGTATCTGACGGATGAAAGCTAAACCAGTTCCACACCACTGAAGTTGCAGCATTTTTACAAACCAATTCTGGTTCATCCGTTTCATTCAACGATCCACTTTCGCTCTTCTCATTCTGCGTTGCCGCCATGTGCGTATGTAAACAAAGGCACTGCGCATGCGCGTTTTACCCATATTCTATCGCGATATTTCATTTTCCTATCGTTGCCCAAAATTACACCGGTATTACCATGAACGGTATGATTTAGCCCAGCCCTATTACCAGCAAGCAAGCATTTATTTCCAAGAAGATTACATTCTTAAAAAAAATAAATGTAACAGCCAATAAATAAATGGAATCCCAACACATAGTCTTGTGTTCATCGAGATGTTTTATAGGCAAAATCATTTGGTTTGTTATCTTTTCCAAGTTTCTTGCAAAATACTACACGTAAAACCAAGGAGGAAAGACAGAAAACAATCCTTATCACTTTCCAAAAAGGGAAATAGTAGCATGTAGCGTAGACAGCAGGCAGACAGCAGACAGACTCAGTGATCCACCAATATGACATTCTTTTGTGTAAAGCTTTTGTATGTGGAGGAAGGCTACAGCCTTGAACCAAGGCTACAAAAGAAAAAGTGGGATGAGCTATAATACAGCTGTCATGAGAAAAATAAGAAAAATTCTGATGCCTTTAACTGGCTCAGATAGAGTTTCACTGCACATATAAATCAAAGACCATCTATCTATCTATCTGTCTATCTACAGGGAGTGCAGAATTATTAGGCAAATGAGTATTTTGTCCACATCATCCTCTTCATGCATGTTGTCTTACTCCAAGCTGCATAGGCTCGAAAGCCTACTACCAATGAAGCATATTAGGTGATGTGCATCTCTGTAATGAGAAGGGGTGTGGTCTAATGACATCAACACCCTATATCAGGTGTGCATAATTATTAGGCAACGTCCTTTCCTTTGGCAAAATGGGTCAAAAGAAGGACTTGACAGGCTCAGAAAAGTCAAAAATAGTGAGATATCTTGCAGAGGGATGCAGCAGTCTCAAAATTGCAAAGCTTCTGAAGCGTGATCATCGAACAATCAAGCGTTTCATTCAAAATAGTCAACAGGGTCGCAAGAAGCGTGTGGAAAAACCAAGGCGCAAAATAACTGACCATGAACTAAGAAAAGTCAAGCGTGCAGCTGCCAAGATGCCACTTGCCACCAGTTTGGCCATATTTCAGAGCTGCAACATCACTGGAGTGCCCAAAAGCACAAGGTGTGCAATACTCAGAGACATGGCCAAGGTAAGAAAGGCTGAAAGACGACCACCACTGAACAAGACACACAAGCTGAAACGTCAAGACTGGGCCAAGAAATATCTCAAGACTGGTTTTTCTAAGGTTTTATGGACTGATGAAATGAGAGTGAGTCTTGATGGGCCAGATGGATGGGCCCGTGGCTGGATTGGTAAAGGGCAGAGAGCTCCAGTCCGACTCAGACGCCAGCAAGGTGGAGGTGGAGTACCGGTTTGGGCTGGTATCATCAAAGATGAGCTTGTGGGGCCTTTTCGGGTTGAGGATGGAGTCAAGCTCAACTCCCAGTCCTACTGCCAGTTTCTGGAAGACACCACCTTCAAGCAGTGGTACAGGAAGAAGTCTGCATCCTTCAAGAAAAACATGATTTTCATGCAGGACAATGCTCCATCACACGCGTCCAAGTACTCCACAGCGTGGCTGGCAAGAAAGGGAATAAAAGAAGAAAAACTAATGACATGGCCACCTTGTTCACCTGATCTGAACCCCATTGAGAACCTGTGGTCCATCATCAAATGTGAGATTTACAAGGAGGGAAAACAGTACACCTCTCTGAACAGTGTCTGGGAGGCTGTGGTTGCTGCTGCACGCAATGTTGATGGTGAACAGATCAAAACACTGACAGAATCCATGGATGGCAGGCTTTTGAGTGTCCTTGCAAAGAAAGGTGGCTATATTGGTCGCTGATTTGTTTTTGTTTTGTTTTTGAATGTCAGAAATGTATATTTGTGAATGTGGAGATGTTATATTGGTTTCACTGGTAAAAATAAATAATTGAAATGGGTATATATTTGTTTTTTGTTAAGTTGCCTAATAATTATGCACAGTAATAGTCACCTGAACACACAGATATCCCCCTAAAATAGCTAAAACTAAAAACAAACTAAAAACTACTTCCAAAAACATTCAGCTTTGATATTAATGAGTTTTTTGGGTTCATTGAGAACATGGTTGTTGTTCAATAATAACATTATTCCTCAAAAATACAACTTGCCTAATAATTCTGCACTCCCTGTATGACATAGTGGAATAATGAAAAAACATGCTTCATAGCTGCTCTCCTCATCATGGCTATTCATTTTAGATTTTTATTTCACAACATTTTAAAAAGCAGTTACACCTTTAAGTCAAAAGATTAGTCAACTTAAGTTGAGCAAATACTTTATAATGTTGTTATTTTCTGTGCATGTTATATAGCTGAATAAAAGCAGGTGCATCCTTGAAAATATTTCTATATTAAAGTGATTGCAATAACAGCCACAAGATTAGTTGTATGCAGATGTCTTAACACCCCTGAGCTAATATCTGTCATAGTGATGGGTTTCTGTTTAGTCACAAGCTGTGTTGCTTGTTTAATTTCTTCTGCTTAGTCTTTGGTTGCATTGTCTGTAGCTTTCTGGCAGTTTTTCAACCTTGCCCTTTTGCTTGTGCTTTTTCTGAATGCCTTTCTTTGGATTAAAGGCTAGATTTTTGACTGGTGCCCCATGGGAAAAAGTACAGCAATGATATGTACAAAAGTTTGGGCGCAGATATATTACAGCTTACCTACTGGTTATTTTTCACCCACTCTTCCTTGCAGATCATTTCACTTCTGAGATATTTTTAGGCTTTCCTTGCACACACAGAATACTCTGTCAGTATTCCTCTTTAGCTTGCATTTCTTGAAGTAATAGTGGTTAGTGAGGTTTTCTTTGGATCATTGGCCTGTTGTAGATGCCAACCTTAGTTTATTGAGATTTGGATATAGAAACAAATATTAATTAAATCCAGTCTATTCTTCCATTTACTCTGTTTCCTGTGCAAGATGTTATTTTCATAAACTGCTGCTGCCTTTCTTCTTCTTCCTTGAAACACTTCTTTGATGATTTTGGCCAGTGGTATGTCCACAACATCTGCTTCCAAAATGACTCTGGGCAGCACACACATGAGGACCCCTGCATCTAATCTAGAGTGGGTCAGTTTCTGCCAGGACATAGCAGATGATTTTCAGATATTTCAGATACACTGGATGTGGAATTATTGGAGGAAATATCCAGAGTAGGCCAGCATTTCATGAGTTTTCCTGCCACTTCGATATTCTTAAAAAAGCACCCCTCTGAGGTTATTAAATACCAGCAGTATCATACAACAGCAACATCTCCAAAGTGAATGTGTGGATTGAAAGATCTATTCTGATAAGATTGAAAAAATAAAAGCATTCTGCATAACATAATAGTGAAACTTCCTGGTGTGGCTATGAGGCTTGAGCAGTATATAGGGCCCATGGGTTCTTCCACACCTGACAGTGCAACACAGCTCCACTCACCCAATGGTGAAGCAATGGGATGAAAACTGGGGCGTCTCACTCATCATCTAAACCTAATTTAATTTTTTGCACATTTTTTGAACATTGCTTCCAAAAGCACAGGCAACATCATGTTATGTATCTTTGTATTTTTTCCACTCATAATGTAAAAACTGTAATTGATGTTTTATATGAATTTCATGTTTTGATGAGAGTTGATTGTTAAAAATAAGTATATTGTTTAGTTTTCTAAAAATGATAAGCAAATTGTATTTAAACCTACATGTTTATATTTGTAAACACACAAAAAATATCAACAGCATTGTTTATTTTTTTGTGAGTAATCTCCTTATTGGTTAGTTTCAGTTTGTCTACTTAAAGAAATGCTATATAGGCTGTTGGTCTTTCTTCTGGATGAAAACAATGTGAGTTTTACATCCTATGGGTCTACCCGGGTGAAAAGCAAGAAAGAAACAGCATGCTGTTATAAGATCCTTATACAGGGCATTTGAATACATTATTGGTTAAGAATAGAATAGCCTTTTATTGTCATTGTACAATGAAACTGTGGCTGCTTCACACCAACTGTGCATGGTATAAAAATATAAATAAATAAATAAATAATAAAACGAAATGTAACAGTGAAAAATACTCCACAAAAAGTATGTATCTAATTGATATTTTTAAGTATTCAAAGATAAATATGAAATGAACAAATGATACAAGAGCAAGCTTTAGATTTAATATTTGAGGCTGGCTGACTGACTATTGCATAGTCCACAAAAGACAGCTGTCAGTCTCGGCTATGCTCACTGAGAAGCATGAAAGGCAATCGTGATTGTGTCTTCAGTATAGTTTCTTCCTTGTTAGTCAGCAGTAAATATTCAAACCAAAGCAGTGTCAGTGGAGATACAAACCTTGACTCATCAGTCTTCTTAAATAAATTTAAACTTTACCATGACTGCAGGATATTTGCAAACCTATGGATAAACCTTCATATTTAAAAGTTAGCTCACCATTAGTCCGCTACATGTGTTAGCTTTTCCATTCTGTCAAAGAGAAGGTGACCTTTTAGCAGGCACATACTGAAAGACAGCCAACAAATGAAGATGCCCCACACAAAGGTCATGTTCTTCTTTAAAAAGGACATCAGAGAAAAACATCTGAAAGCAGTCATGAAGAAAGTGGTTGGGGACTGAGTAAAAACAGTTTTCTTTGGCAAATTGGCTACACAAGGGTTATAAGTATTATTTAGGGCTGAATGCCAGACAGATGCTGACAAAAAAAATTGTGGTGATGTATGAGGTTTTTTTTTCTTTTGTTTTTCTGAAGGACGGGACTATGTGTCTCTGTTCGAATGAGTCGATGTGCAATCTTCATGTAATTTATTCTGACAAGTGACAATGATGCTTTACTACTCCAAGAGCCCACAACACTGGATGAATAATACATTTTGAATGGGTGATATGGGAGTTTGTGCAAGATTAACACTAGTCTTCTGACCATGTTTAAAATCACTTAAATAGATGTGCAGTTTGGAAGGTACAATCTTGTTTTATCTAAAGGTTTTGATTGTACATCCAGCCTATAAAGGAGTGGAGGGGGGTCTCTCATATACAGCCATCATCTTGAACTGGATAGACTGTGAGTGACAAGGGTGTATCCTCTTAGCACAGACAGAAAGTGAAGGTCTTCACACCAAACTTAGCTTTTGACCGTGGGGGCTGCAGAGAGCAGGGACTGTCATGTTTGATTTAGATTTGCTTGACCCAGGTAGGCTTTGCTTTTGACATACTGCATAAATATAGAGAGGTATCTTACATGTAGGGGAATATGGGAATATGCAGTCCTTCTAAACTCAATGTATTTGAGACAAATCTATCAATTTGGGTACACATAGCTCCACAGAAAAGCAAAAAAATATGCTGTGCTGATCCTATTTATAATAGTATTTGGGCTACTATCTGTTATACTATGCCTATAAAATACACTGCACAAAAAAATCATTCTTTTTGAAAGGCTGAACAGAAAACTGCTTGCATTCTGGCTCCAATTTGGCTCAGACTGTCCACAGCTGCATTGTGAATTCCTGCCAAGATCATCCTGTATGGATCTGCCTTTAAACACGTTTGTTAGTGTTGTGTGCTCAGCATCTGCAGTAAGCGCTGAAGTTCTCGACCGACCTTGCCCTAGTTTTGCATGAAATCTGTGGTCTCTCCTTGCACCTCATACAACACCAGACTGACCTCTTTCAGGCTGTCAGTCCAATGAGGCCTCATTAAAATGGCTTGTGTGGAGAGGCTAGATGCAAAGCACCCACCTTTTTTTTTTCTCATTGTCTGAAAATCAAAACATGTAATCAGACCTGGACTCTACCATAACATTTAGTCAATCAGCCTCAAAAAGAAGTAATTGATAAGCTTTAGTTCAAGATTCACATAATTCTGCACTTAAATGCTTTTATGATTGTATGTAATTTAATCACTATAATAACCCTCTAGAAGAATCTACATGCATTGTGTTTTCTGTCACTGGCAGCAGTGGCAGTGGCATCACTGCAGTGCAAAGTCATAGAGAGAGCTTTGACTGCATAGGTACATTGATATGATTGTGATGAAGATATATTAGTGATGTAGTGAAGTTTCCTTGTATAGTTGATGATCTTATTGTAGATGCACTGTTTGTAATGCTAACTTTTAAGTTATTAATATGTTATGTTGCCCTTGTCAAAGGAGCTAGTGTTGCAATTCACAACAGCACCACAGTTGTTTATACAAGCCATTTTGTGTGTGACAACTGTATCGCCTAGTTAGTGTCTTATCAGTCTAATGTTAACTGACAAGCCATGTTACCTTAGCCTAAGTTTCTTTTTTCCCCTCAGTTAGGTTGTGCTACTGCATAGGCCTGCGAGTCACTATGAGACCAAATCAAACCCTTCTGACTTTGTTATGAGAAACAAAGAATTTTCTGTTAATGTTCTTGATTCATCTTTGGATCAAGCAAACATCTTGCTCCCCTGTGTGTACTCATTTTGAAAGACGTGTGTGTGTATTTTAAATTAAATTTGCAGTAAAGCATCTCAGAACTTGTCACATGTTTTCCAATTTCTGAGAAAGTGTTAAAGTTAAAGTGTTAAAAATGTTTTCCATTACTTAGGACTGTCTGAGTGTTACAGTTGTATTTTGAATAATGCCACCAATTAGGATAAGAAGTATTTTTGTATTCACACTTATCCAGACAATGGAGTTAATCAGAGGTGCCTAATACAGTTTTATACACTTTGTTTTTTGTACCACTTTAAAATTATGCAGAGAGAATAAACTAAACATGTTCATTCCTAAACCTAAAGTCATACTGACCTTATCCTACAAGATAACAGCTTTCGGAAACATGTCAGCTGGGTACATATAATACCACACTTATATAAAATGTGAGGCCCTTAATCTTGTCGTATTACTGTGTATCAAGCTACATTAAGTGATTTCATATTCCCATATGGAAAAGATATATATAAATCTTATAAAGGTTGTATCTGTCTTGTGCGAAACTTGTATGAAAAGCATACAAGAGTGAAAACAGATATAAGATCCCTAGAAAAATTATATAAATGAAACTTGTATGTTTTGGATACTTACTAAAACAATATATGAAAGTGGCCACTTTCATGAGTAAATCATATAAGCCTTATATAATTCACTATATGAAGTAGGCCACATCTGATGCAAGTCTTTTATAAGTTTTTTCTATTTCTTTTCCACATGGGTTTGCTTCATCACAAAGCTTGTCTCAACGGAATTTGCAGTCAACAAGCTCAGCCAGTAAATAATGAGCAACCACATTACAAAATGATGCAATAAAGCAACATAAAATGTACAACAAATGAACTGAAGTGAACTTATAGATCATATGGTGTAGAATAAATAAAAGTTGCTGAGAAGAAGATGTAGAGATCACACATTCAGAAAACCCCCATCTACCTAAAGTGCCCCAAATCACCAAACGACAATGAAGAGAAGTACAAAAAATGCGTAAAGATTTGTATGAAAATACCAATTTTATTCTTAGGATTTAGATATTTTTCGAATTTTAGGAGTATTAAGCATGAAAGGATGTTGCAAATCATAAAATAACTATAATATGGTATCTACGGGGATTTCATCAAGTTGTCAAAATATGAGTGCTCATTTTATTTTGCTAGGGTCTGAGATTTCTGGCTTTCAAAGGCATCATCTTTAAAAGCATGAAATTACAGTCACTGGCACTTTTTGCAAACACATCTGTACCAACTGTGGGCACAGCTCAATCTGAATGTGTCTTTTGAAAACTACAGTCCAAAAGGTATTCTTGAGAACAGATAGACGTGTTTTAAATTCATACACGTAAATGCAAAGAATCCAAAGTTGGTATCAGTAACAAAACTTTTCAATATCAAAGGTGTGCCACATAATCCCCACTTTCATGCCCCACTCTCCAAGTCTGTTCCAATCCATTTCCCCAAGTTTAGAAATAAGCTCATATCATTGGAGACAATGATTGGCTGCATCCTATGTTTGTTTGTTGTTTGCTTTGACCAGAGAGACAGTTCTTTCAGTACCTTTGATGTGAAGACCGTATGATTTGAAATGGGAGCATAGGCACTAGCGAATGTCCCCAATGACTTATCCCTGCTTCATTGTTATTGGAGGCTCATCCTATCAAACAGTAGGAAACAAAATCATAATTAAGGACATTTGTAGAGGGGATTCAACTTTTATTACAGCACAAGCCAGCATAAAGCCCCCAAGCTTGGTACATGTTCAGCCAACAATGTCATAAAGCACAATATGGCTGCTGTAAGGTCCGGAGTGACAAGACCAAATGACTCTCTTGCCAGAGATAATCAGCTTTGTATGTCATGTTGACATGAACAGAGTGTTAAGGCATATTGCACTTTGATGCTGGCAGCACTGGCACAAAGCTGATTTTGGAAAATGCAATAGAACACAAAGGGAGACATTCCCGCAGTGCCTAACTGGCAACTGCATTAAACAACAATTCTGAGGCATAAACTGGTTAGAAGATGCTTGGTGCATTAAGACTTAAACGATCGAGGCCATTAATGTCCATCCGGCAACAGGATGACATTAGATCCATTCAAGATATTCTGCCCTCTGATCATTACTCTTAAAGACAAACTCCTGGCATGGCTATAAAGACAGAAGAAGTACATATGAGCACAGAGACATAAGAAGTACATATGTACTCCTTCACAGCAGTCACCAACTGAATAGAAGCCAAAGTTTAACACTCAGGTTTCAGTTGTTCTCAACATAAGCCATGAGTAATATGAGGTATTTAGTGAATTTCTTCTTTGTAAGGAGCAAAAAACACAATGGGAAAAATGCAGGCAATGGAGTACAACAAGAAAGGAAATCACATGCAGCAAAGGTTTTGAAACTGACTTTCATCCACCTTGTCATGAGCACATTATGTAGTACACTACCAGGCCTACAGAGCCACAGGAGTCCCAGCAGGGTTTGTGAATTGTTTTGGTGGCAATAATAATGAGAAAGAAACCTTAGCATCTTCAGTGGTTTTAAGACAAATGACAAAGCCAACTCACATAGCACTAGTGGCTAATCTATTCCACCCACGGACTGGTGAGGAATGTATTATACAACCTCTAGCTGACGCTTTGGGTTCAAAGCAGAGTTAGCAGAATTTCCAAAACTGCATGTGAGCTACCCCAACCTTTACTCTCTCACTCTCACCTCTCACACAGACGTGTGTTTGTTTTTTCATATAATATATATATATATATATATATATATATATATATATATATATATTAGGGTGGACAAAAAGGCTAAAAAGATCCTGTGATAACTGAGGGAATGTGGCTGCAGAAATACAGAGTCACAAATTATATCAGTATCAGTAAACAAGAATTTAATCTTAGTAAGATCTGAAAAGGGCAATGGGTTACTAAATTATCTGTGAGGAAAATGTAATATCCCATGGGCAGGCTTGTATATTAAGATTATCTTTTTTTTTGTGAGCCTCATACATAAATATGTCTTCCTTCCAGAGATTAGAAATTAACCTCAGAGTGTGGGACTGTTTATTAAAATACTGATAAAGTATTCTTAATATATTCAACATCAAGTATACGTCTTAAATGTAGAGAGAGACGCACAAATTGAACTCACAATAGAAGTTCTTAGCTGACAAAAGTTCACAAAACCTGAGCAAAATGTTTAAGTGTATCACAAGACTTTTTGTGTAATAATGAGAGTATACCCATTGTAAAAATCCATAATTTAAAACAAACTCTGTATAATATTTCACAGATAGGTGAAAACGCACCTCTTCTCCACACTCCATAAACAGAAAGGTGCTGTAATATGTGATAGGCAGAATTAGGGCTGGGAGATATGGCCTAAAATTCATATTGCGATATAATTTTAAGCATGTGCGGTAACGATATATATCGTGATATATTCTTTTCTTCTGTATAACGTATTTTCCACACTATAAGGCACACTTAAAATCCTTTAATTTTCTCAAAAATCGAGAGTGTGCCTTATGTATGAATTCTGGTTGTGCTTACTGACCTCGAACCGATTTGGGCGTGCAGAAATCTGTTAAAAAATGTTTTAGTACAACTTTGGTAAGCCGCACTGCTTGATGGATTGTCAGAGCATTACGGCTGCCGTAGTGAGGAGCTTCGCGGAGTAATGTCGGTCCAAAACTCCGTCCCCTTCAGGTCCCAATGTCAAACGAACACTAAGAGTTAAAAACGGGCTAAATTATTTCATCTTTAATAAAATCATCAGCGTTGCTGCTTTAACGGGTGTAACAATTAAGTTTTACATACATGCGTCCATGAAAACAGAATTTATTAAATTTAACTGAGTTAGAAGTTAACAGGAAGTTAGCTCGCTAGTTTCCACCTAAACATGACACAGCATGTTCTGACTGAGAGATTTTTGAAACTAATTAAAACGTACAGCTCTGCTACCACTTCCGACATAAATGAAGACAGAAAACTAAACAGCAGTGGCGTTTGCAGGGTTACTGAAGTTGGACTACCTGGTATATAATGTTGTGCTACGTGATTGCTAGCAACACAGCTATGTTAGCATAACATTAGTTATAGTGTTATATTACTATATATATATATATATATATATATATATATATACATAGTTATATTAGATATAGTCAAAATCTCTATCGTTGGCCAAATTTATATCGTTTCTATCGTATATTGTTTATATCGCCCACCCCTAGGCAGGATTTAATTCCACTTCATTATTAAGAGAGGTATCTATATGATTCCACAGCACAGGAGCCAACACTTTGTATTCAAAACCATTTTCTGGCCCCATGCAGTTGTATTACTTTCAGTTACAGCTGATGAATAACATCAAACAGACCATGAAGTGCATAGAAATAGAAAATGTGATAACTACGAGGGTGTAACCAGCCACTGTTTGAAGTACCTTTAAGCCTCTGGATCTTGAAATGTGGGTACAAGGAAATGCATATTGGTGTAGTGCTGTATAATAAAAATCACTGTCTAAATTGGTTGATTACAAGATAATGGACAAAGTATGGGAGAAGAAATAGCCAAAGGCATCAGAGTCTGAAGTTTTCTAATGTTGGCTTTAAACCAATATTTATTCAAAATTCACATCAACTTGGCTTCTGCTAAACTTTTGCAAGAATTCTAACATTCATTCTGTTACATTCCATCCCTACCACTTATATAAAGTAAGAGTGATTTGGAATTCTTTTGTGTGGAGGACTATACCTACCTATGATATACCTGAATAGGGCTGGGTATTGTCACTGATTTCTAGAATCGATTTTATTCCGATTCACAAGGTCCCAAATTGATTCGGTCCAGGATTCGATTCAATTCGATTCAGGGAAATTTTGCCTCAGCAGATGCCTTTGTGTCAAAGTAACAGGATAAAACACAGAAAAACATTAAGGTGACTTTCCTGGCCTGGGATTTTATAAAAATATTCTGCAGTAGATCAAACACGTAAGAAAAACATTAATCAACATATGAACATTACCTGATGCTGCTGAAGCAGAGCAAAGTTACAGAGGTTTTAGAGACACAGCTAAGCGTTTTGCAATTTTGCATAATTTTAAAAAGTTCAGTAGCCTATTGAACGGCAGAAATTAGGCTTTTCGGAAGTAAGTAAAAGTAAAAGGAAAAAAACAGCGGCCGACAGCGCTGTAAACAACGGTAGACTTGTGCATAACAAGCAAGCAAATAATGCAGAAAACAGAGATTTTTAGATGGGAAACTCAGTGTACTGAGAAAGAGAGAGAGCTGTGCAGTGTGATTTTATCATGGTGGAACGCAAAACAGCAAAAGTCGGATCAGAATCAACGAGCTGTCGGCTTTCAGCCCTGACAGTGTCCGTGCCGTCGGGTGAGAAAGGCGACGTCTCACTGATTCTGATCCGTCGGCGGGTCCACGCTTTGTGTTTACCTTCTTGTGCAGAATCCGTGTACCTGCTCTCATTTACTGTTTTAGCTGTTTAGTGGTTGTTGAAATTTAGTGAGGTTTAACCTGAGATTCTGGCGTTTCGGGTAAAATAAATTTATATTAAAAAATCGATTCAGGATTTTAATGAATCGATATCACGTTATCCAAGCTAGAATAGATTTTAATCGATAATCAAAACCCACCCCTATACCTGAAGCACTGAAGTAAGCCATAATGCTTGTAGAATGCATACTGGCACTTTCTAAAGCTATTCTGCATTTCAACAAAGGGGACGTCAAGTTCATACCTGAACACAAGAGCTATATGTTTGTTCACTGGATTGTTTGAGCTTTGACTGAGGTTAACGCTTTTACATATTCAAGGATAACAGGGCACTGAAGTATTGAGCTCATCTAAGTATTCCCTGTTATACATGAATTGTGAAGGCTTTGGGAAAGAAATGAATGATAACTTTGATCAGATGTATAATTCAACTGCATCACACACATCAGACACTCATTATAGCAACAGCAATGGCATTTCAGTAGTTAATCCACCCACTTTACGCTTCAGGGAGTTCAACCTACGCTACCTACACATGAGATAATTAAAATGCTTCTAGACATTACAGGAAAACAGCAAAGAAGCACATGTATTGGATAACTTCATAATTTGTTTCCTAGATTTATGTCATTCAGACTCCTGTCACTGCAGCTTGTTGTGATTTGAGCCATTACAGTTAGAGACTGTACCTTCTGTTGTTTCATTCATTAACATCCAATGCAACATATTTGGTAATATTCCTGAGACTTTTAATTTTAACTGGATTGTGTGTGTGTGTGTGTGTGTGTGTGTGTGTGTGTGTGTGTGTGTGTGTGTGTGTGTGTGTGTGTGTGTGTTTTAAGTTATAACTGACTGACTGTCACAGTAGTGGACCACTGTCTTAGACCAGTTTGTGTTATAGTTGACCAGTAAACTTGATTCTCATCCTGTTTGTTTACAGGTTGGATAAAGGTATGTCATGGATACTTTCTGAAATTCTGAAAATGTATTTCCACATTTATTGCCCATGTTCTAACACCCCCACACCATTTGAGGTCTTTACTCTTAGTCAGGTCCAACCCAAACAAAGGTTGATTAATCACTACCTCCCATCATTAATACATATTAAATTAGGGCTGAAGGTCAACCTTTTTGAAATGTAATGTTTCTTCAGTTCACAAAGACACTCTGTATTCAACAAACATTGACACCTTTAATATGAAGCACTTTCACAGCCACTTTTTCTTATTGACCACTTTCCAACTTGGCAGGCATACAGTTATTAAGCCATAATAAATAACAGCAGGCTTTTCCCGTAGGCTGTCCTCAGTGCCATTGGTGATGAGAATGCAGTGGAAACAAGAATGCATGTGGGAAATAATGGAGTATTACACATAAAGAACCCAGTGTATATTGTTGTCTTTTCTTTTTTTGGCATATATGTAGGTTCCAATGGGTCACTAAATCAAACAAAGACACAAAGGTAAGAGGTAAGAGTGACTAAAGTGCCTAAGATCTACAGATAGACTGCCTCACAGATGTAATTTTTCATTGTATAAGCTCACTGACAAATGAGCCTAGATGATCGCTGGGAATTTGTGCAAGGCAATTGATCATCTCATGGAGCTACGCCAAACCTGCATGAAAATCATGATCTATTGTCTCAAGTAGTGTGAGGAGAGCAGTTAGTATTTGAGACCCTAATTGGTTATCTAAATCTTCATTGTTCACTTGTTTAGAAGACAATATTTTATGGCACTGCTTGATCCTGTTTGTGCAATCAAAAGTATGAACACAAATAGCAAGATGGCTGTGCATTCATTTAGCTTCTCAGAATAAATAAAAGAAATGAGTAATAGAGATACCTTAGTGCACCACACCACTTTAGCTTCCATAATTGTGGTCATAACTTATTTCAGGCATTTCATCCCACACAGCAACCTACCTGATAGAGTATTACTTCAGTGCTCTGCTTGAGCCACAATAACCCTTATTCACAGTTGTACTCCTGTTGTATCTCATGAATGCTTTTAGTGCACTACTTAATGTACATGCTTATTTTATATGCACGGTCTAGTGTGCATTATACATTTTGTCACCTTGCGATGTGCATGTTTGGCCCCACTGCCCCATTCTATATCTGTATTCTGTGTTACAAGGTGATTTATTGGCTTGTTTGTGCACATTAAAAATATTAGAGTATCATTCTGTAAATGTGTGAATGAGTAATACAGGTTCAAATTTTTGTTACACTGCACACAAAGAAACAGCATTTTTTTTCTTTTACAGATTGTAAAAAGACGTGGAAGATAGAAAGTTTTGCATTAATATTTATAAGCTACTCTAAGCTTGTGTACTGTAATTGAATACCATTTCCCCATATATGTGGCTTTTAGTTTCAGTATGTGTTTTGGGGTAATGAGTTCAAGTGACACATTTTCACATTATGCCCCTCATAAATCTCTCTGTCACAAAGAGCAGTTTTACATTAGTGCCACTTTGATTATTCTGTGCACTTTTGCAGATTTAAATTAACTACCTGCCAGATTTCCAGCAACACTCAGGTACGCTACATAAAAATTCAGCTCATAGTGTTTTGTTGTTATATGAGTGCAAGACAGATATCTTTTGGTTTATCAAAGTGAGCCTAAGATTACTGATTTTATTCTAGTTAATGATTTTGTCATGGTCACCATTATCTAACTTTATTCATATCAGTTCCATCAACAAGTGTAAGAATCCTTTTAGCTTGAAACTTTATCTCCTTCATGAAAATGTGGTAAATGGTAAACGATAAATGGACTGGTTCTTGTATAAGCGCTTTTCTATCCTGCATCAGGACTCAAAGAGCACCATACAATAGAAATGTATGCAAATATAACACGTCTCATTCACACACACACACACACACACACACACACACACACACACACACACACACACACACACACACACACACAGAGACACACATTCATCCAAGCACTTTCTTCTGTGCTAAGTGCCTTCTATCTGTCTTCTATCTGCGGCATGCATTTGCTGCATCCCAAAGACGAAACTGGTTTAGGTTACCGTAATAGTTGCTAGTGGAACCAATAAGATCACCTTTTAGTTTCCCTATACTTTCCTATGGTGTGCAAAATATTAGTAATCCCCCCCCCCCAAAAAAAACCAACAAAAAACAGTTAACTTTTTTTTAGAATAAAAAGGTTTTTTTGATTTTTTTTTTCATTATTACCATTGTCTGAGTCTCCCTTTAAAGCCAACCCTTTCTGCTTATTTATAACTCATTGTATCATTAAAGTTATTTGAGATCATTTACAATACAAAAAAATCCTTATTTATGTCATAATGCATAATCTTACTCCTACTATACCTACTCCTACCTCTGTCAAAAACAAAACTTTCTTTAGCTTCTGTCTCTTTAAGCTCCTTGATTCTTGCAAAGCCTTTTTTGTCTGATTGGCTGCCCTTGGCACTTTGTTATTATTATTTTATGCACTTTAAGGACTTTATCTACCTTGCATCCACACCTACAGCCGTCTTTTAGAGTCAGCAATTAACATGCATGTCTTTGGGCTGTGGGCGAAAGCTACAGCACCTGGAGGAGAGAGACAGGGGGAAAAAGATCAACTGCTGTCTTGTTGTCTTGTGGGTTCTTGTAAAGGCTAAACGCATTTAACTAAAAACAAAAGCATAACTGCAATGGGGAAAACAATCACTGGGGAATTAGGAGCACTCAGGGGCTGAGTTTTTTTTCTCCCCAGGGACTTGCCTTATTATTTGAGCTGGCCATGTTTAATATGAACATTAATCGCCGTAACAGTTTATAAACCATCACAAGTACACAAGTACACTCTGTATCACACCTCATATCAACTGTCAAAGACAGTCATGGAGGGGTGATGATTTTGGCTTTTTTGTATGTTCATCATGGGGTGTGCTTATATTTCCACACACTGCTTCTGCATTTTAGTTTAGTTTTTTTTTGACGGAACCTTTAAAAACTCATGAGAGAAACTGATCTATCTAAAAGACGTATTTAAAGCCACATACATAATTTTTTTTTCTTTTGCAAGGTTTAATGACAATATAAGAGACTTCAAAATACAGAATAGACAGTAAGATAAGAGGGTATATGGGGAAAAAAACAGTATTTTATTGCATTTGTAGTGGATTCAGATTGCGTCATACTTTTCTAAGCCTCATGAAGATGTTAATTATATCTGCTGGTTGTAGGCTCATTACAAAATGTAAATGAACTGCCACTTTCCCCCCTCTATGTTATGGCAAATAATGTGGTCTGTCTGACATTTTTCAAATAAATCTAATATAAAGAAAGGAGGGTGGGTGAATGGTTGTCAATGGGGTTGAGGGGGTGGGCTGGGTGGAGGTTGCTACCCCTTTTTTCTCTAGTAAACTTTGGTTATTTGCTGATTCCCTCGCCTTATTAAAAATAAAATGAAGATTACTGTAGTTTGGGGCTAGAGTGCACATCACAGTATTTACTTTAAATTTTTAGTTGTAACATCTAGTGTTACATTAGTGAATGAGTATTTAATTGGCATCACTTATATACAGGGAGTGCAGAATTATTAGGCAAATGAGTATTTTGTCCACATCATCCTCTTCTCGCATGTTGTCTTACTCCAAGCTGTATAGGCTCGAAAGCCTACTACCAATTAAGCATATTAGGTGATGTGCATCTCTGTAATGAGAAGGGGTGTGGTCTAATGACATCAACACCCTATATCAGGTGTGCATAATTATTAGGCAACGTCCTTTCCTTTGGCAAAATGGGTCAAAAGAAGGACTTGACAGGCTCAGAAAAGTCAAAAATAGTGAGATATCTTGCAGAGGGATGCAGCAGTCTCAAAATTGCAAAGCTTCTGAAGCGTGATCGTCGAACAATCAAGCGTTTCATTCAAAATAGTCAACAGGGTCGCAAGAAGCGTGTGGAAAAACCAAGGCGCCAAATAACTGCCCATGAACTGAGAAAAGTCAAGCGTGCAGCTGCCAAGATGCCACTTGCCACCAGTTTGGCCATATTTCAAAGCTGCAACATCACTGGAGTGCCCAAAAGCACAAGGTGTGCAATACTCAGAGACATGGCCAAGGTAAGAAAGGCTGAAAGACGACCACCACTGAACAAGACACACAAGCTGAAACGTCAAGACTGGGCCAAGAAATATCTCAAGACTGGTTTTTCTAAGGTTTTATGGACTGATGAAATGAGAGTGAGTCTTGATGGGCCAGATGGATGGGCCCGTGGCTGGATTGGTAAAGGGCAGAGAGCTCCAGTCCGACTCAGACGCCAGCAAGGTGGAGGTGGAGTACTGGTTTGGGCTGGTATCATCAAAGCTGAGCTTGTGGGGCCTTTTCGGGTTGAGGATGGAGTCTAGCTCAACTCCCAGTCCTACTGCCAGTTTCTGGAAGACACCTTCTTCAAGCAGTGGTACAGGAAGAAGTCTGCATCCTTCAAGAAAAACATGATTTTCATGCAGGACAATGCTCCATCACACGCGTCCAAGTACTCCACAGCATGGCTGGCAAGAAAGGGTATAAAAGAAGAAAAACTAATGACATGGCCACCTTGTTCACCTGATCTGAACCCCATTGAGAACCTGTGGTCCATCATCAAATGTGAGATTTACAAGGAGGGAAAACAGTACACCTCTCTGAACAGTGTCTGGGAGGCTGTGGTTGCTGCTGCACGCAATGTTGATGGTGAACAGATCAAAACACTGACAGGATCCATGGATGGCAGGCTTTTGAGTGTCCTTGCAAAGAAAGGTGGCTATATTGGTCGCTGATTTGTTTTTGTTTTGTTTTTGAATGTCAGAAATGTATATTTGTGAATGTGGAGATGTTATATTGGTTTCACTGGTAAAAATAAATGATTGAAATGGGTATATATTTGTTTTTTGTTAAGTTGCCTAATAATTATGCACAGTAATAGTCACCTGCACACACAGATATCCCCCTAAAATAGCTAAAACTAAAAACAAACTAAAAACTACTTCCAAAAACATTCAGCTT
The DNA here is from genome assembly GCF_057381915.1 of Diplotaxodon limnothrissa. Classification (NCBI taxonomy): domain Eukaryota; kingdom Metazoa; phylum Chordata; class Actinopteri; order Cichliformes; family Cichlidae; genus Diplotaxodon; species Diplotaxodon limnothrissa. The sequence continues at coordinate 5,082,761 of NC_140597.1, read as the reverse complement.
TGATATTAATGAGTTTTTTGGGTTCATTGAGAACATGGTTGTTGTTCAATAATAAAATTATTCCTCAAAAATACAACTTGCCTAATAATTCTGCACTCCCTGTACATATAAATGGCCCACCCTGTACAATACCTATTGAACATATTATTGTTGCACTACTGTACGTACTATTCTGTTAGGTACTGTCAGCATTAATAGATTTGTATCTAATAATCCTGAAATCACCCTGTCCTCCTTTACAATCAGTACTCATTTATATACATCATATTATTTATATTGATAAATATATTCATATCAGTCTTTTATGAATTTCTATACCTGTATAATAAATCTATCCATCCATAGGCGTAACTTTGTGTTGAACATTGGGTGGGGGGGGGGGGGGGTTAAGATCTCTGTCTTAATAAATAAATAAATAGATTTGTTTTAAACGCCAGAGGACCACCAGCATTTTTGCTTGTCGGCTCTCCACTGCAGTATTCAGAATCAGAATACTTTATTAATCCCTAAGGACATTATTGCACACAGCACATTGCCAACCCCCCTCCACCCAAATGCATTATCCGTCAGCCCCCTTCCCATATATACAGCACAGTGTTAACGTCAAAGTTTGCCGTGATTTATGGTGGCAGAGGCATGAACTGCCCCAGTCAACATAGCTCCTGGGATAACTCAGGCACACAAACCCCTCCACTATGATAAGATTCTGCTGTAAATTTGCTGTAATTTTAGCACACAGGTTTAAGAAAATATTTTCATAATGCAGAGAAATGACATTTCCTCTTTTGTTCACAGAAAAAAAAAAACTGCAAAAGGGAGAGCTTCAGATTTAAGGGTGGGAAAAGTTGTGCCTTAGGTTGAGAAGCAAAAACAAATAAATAAATAATTCTGAATATTTCTGAGCTCTAATTTTTCTTCGATCCAATCAGAAAAATAACAGTTGTTTATACATCCTAATGGATAAGTTGTGTCTAAGTGCCATCTTACAAAGCAGTGTTAAATGGACATTATATTAAACAAGTCTATTAATCAGAGATAAATAAAAACAAAATAAATTTAATTATCAGCTTTGTGTTTCATTTATTTTCTTAACCGCTTATCCGATTCAGGGTGAGAGTGCCGGAGCCTACAGCAACTGATGCAGGGCAAGAGACAGCTCAGTGTTGAGTTTTTAAATGATGAAACACTGGAATGCATATTATTGCCAATATGCAGCTGGTAAGGACCTTATAAGGAGTTTACATTTTTGATACTATGGTCACTGCAAATACTTGGGTCACCAAAAGTATCACTAATATGTGTGCAATGGAAAATCTTATTAGATGAAGATGAGATTGTAATCATAACACGTCCTCTCTGTATCAATATTCAGCACAAAAATTGTATTAACCCCAAGTCATGCAATCACTAATAAACCCTATACAGGATTGAAAGTAGGTAATAGTCTCGATTCACCCATAAAGGGACTTCACGATCACAATTCTGAGGTAAATTTATGCATATTCCTAATACACTGTATGTATTAAATGCCAAAAAAGTCAAAGAGGATTATTGCACTATTAATGTGTGCCTGTGAGCAGACAGCAGGCAGTTGTGAAGGACAGAAGAGTCTTCGGGGCTTACTTGTCCATTCACTTGTAATTTTAAATGTTTAATCCTTAATGACCACCACATTATATTTGTTTTATTATCTGTGAGCATATTATCTTATTGGATAAGTCCTGATTAAAGAAACATACATATGGTATCAGAGCACCCAAAGGTTCTGCATATACTTATTCAGCAATTGTTGACAGCCTAACACAGCACTTCAGGCAGGATCTTATACACAAGAGAATAGGATAACCTCTTTCAAGGTTTGAGAGATAATTATATATTATTATACAGTAGGTCAGGCAGTGGGGTGGGATCCAGACAGTGCCAGGTGGTTAATACTAGGGTCGCAGTTGGGTCATGTTGACTGAATGCCAAGCCAATGTAAGCAAGATGACTTTAAAATACTAAACTCTTAGAATATTTAATAGAAAGCATAAATGAAGTCCAAGGGCATTTATTGTATTTTAGTTGTGATGTTTCAAAAAATCTGCTATTCCCGTACATTTCTGTGTACATTTGTATTTAGAGTATTTGCTTTCTTGTTACATGCTTATCTTGTAACTTTTAATGCATGAAGACATTTTGATGTCTGGATTTGTTCCCTCTATATACTCAGATGTCACTGCTTCATGATACATAGAAAATAAAGATGCAATTAAATATAAAAATATAGATCGATAGGTATTGATGCAAATACAAGCACACATTTTCTGTAAACAGATAGTAATTAACATTGGTTCATATTACATATAAATTTCAGTCAGTTTTTAAATTGACTTAGAAAAAGCTTCATTATTTCTAATACTAGCTGGTATTTGACTATTTTTGTTCTTAATCACAGAATAAATTATTGTCTGGGGGACATATTATCAGATATATACCTTGTATTCATTTTCACTGCCTACACATGTAACTTCTTGACCTGCTTAGAGGATGGAAACAGAAAATAACTGATGCTCTTTACGATTTTAACTTTGTTTAGTGTCATTTTATTTGTGTTATCAAGTAAGGTTTTTATACATGAATCATATTAATAGGTAGAGATATTTTACTAAGGTCAATTAATGTTTATATTGTACTCATTTGTTTGACCTACACAAAAGGCATTGCACCAAAAGGATATATGTTTGAAATGTATAGCACTGGTTTTAGATAACTTAATAACAGCCATAAATTAACTAAATCAAAAATGATATGTTTTAAAACTGCACGTTTAAGCATGTGCACACACAGACACAAACAAAAGAAAGAAATGAACAAGATTTATATTAGAAATGTTTCTTGCAGCAAATCTAGATGTTACTCTGTACTCAGATTGTCTGCCTGTCCCCTAATAATTTCACACTGGTCTTGACTGTGAGCATTGTTAATGACATTATGGATTCTTTTACCCTTTGTCCCGTCACAACTAAAGATTAAATTAAAATCTTTAGCTAAACCTGACCTAATTCCAACCCTTTAACCCCTTGTCCTAACCCTTATCCAGTCACTTGAAGTTGTGAGCACTATGCAAAGTTTACTTACAATGCAAAAATGTTATCACCAAAAAGGACTTCAAACTATGTGTCCAGTCAAATACAGCAAACAATACATACAATACATATAGGCACAAAGAAAAGGAAGGTCATTTATCATTCTGAGTCTTTTTCAAACCTATCACAGTAAAATGGTAAGAACCAAACACCAGTGAAACACCTGTTATCTTTTTTGCTTTAAAAAAAATCCAATTGTTTTGGTGTTTTTCACTTTCATCCATTTTTGCATTCATAAAGCATTTGGAAAGGAAGCATCTGTGGTCTCCACAACACCAGTGATTATTGGATTTATCTTCTTGTACATCCCCCAAATGCTTTTACATTAAATTTGTGCACAACATTCACAGAATAGGAAACAAAAATAACACAGCATACATACTAATCCACAAGAAATAGAAACTTGTTATTGGAAAAGTTTTTTCAAACAACAGTGTCACTTGCATTATGTACCCTTCAAACAAACTGTAGCCTGGAACGAACAGCTTATAAAACAAGCTGTAATATTGACTTCGCCATCATTTAAAAAAAATTCTAGTATCACTTCATCACATTACACATACTGAATCTGAATTAATAGTAGAAAGTACAATTGACCACACATCCACTGTGATATTTGACTGTAATTAAATGTGCTGGTAAGTCAAGCTGAAACTGGTACTCATTGTTGAGATAATGACCAAAGGTACTCTAAGCTGCTCCTTTATTTCCCAAAGGGTCACCACAGTGTATGGATCCACGTATTTGATCTGGCACATATTTTACGCCAGTTGCCTTTTCTGATGCAACCCTCCCATTTTAAGAGTACACTAACTTGTGAATCCTGAGTCTGGTTTTTTTTTTGTCTTCTCCTTGTCTCAAAATTGAAGGTCTTTCCCATGTTAGGTAAATGTGTTAACCACAGTGTGAATTTCATCAAATATAGCAAAAATGCAAATGGGCAGACACTGCTGGAATATTTTCTGATTCTGGCAAATAAGTTCAGACCTTTTAGTTAATTTAGTATAATAAAGAAAACAGAATTTGTATTATTTCACAGTAATTTTTAATAATCAGTTTACTCTGGTGTTCAAAGAACACCAAAAACCAACCCTATTTAACCCTCATGCTTTTACTTTAACGTACATGGACTACCAAATGGGGCCCCTGGGGGACCCCAAGGACAAATTACTTTAATAAGCAATCTTTCCCAGCTGTAAATCGTGGCCTCATACTTGTTCTCACCAATTGCCCCAATCTCACCCAGTGCAAAGTAAGTTTGTTGCTCAATAAAGCAAACAGAATCACATTATCTGCATAAAAACAGACGAGATCCTGAGAGATCCTAATTACAGCTGTGCAAGACTGGAAACAACTAAAAATAAAAAAGCTAAACGCACACTACAGACAGTTATAGCACACAGTTTGTCTCATGCACTGCACGGGGGAGCAAAGAGTTGTTAACTTCCTCTCTACGTTTAATGGCCAAAAGTAACACCTTTTTTTAATACAAAAATTACTTTGTAATTAAAAACATTAAATTTTTTCAATGGTTAACTATAAAAAAAACCCTGGATATCTCACTTATTAAACTAAGTATCTTTTGTTTGTTTCTTTTTAACATCGCACAATGTTTTTTGCCATTTTCTGCGTTAAAGAAATCTAAAGTTTACAAGAATAAAATTTCCTTGGACACTATATTTATTTTTGATGTGAACAAGTTTAGTTATTCAACGATAACTGGATGCACTGCTGCAGCAATTTTTCAAAACTTGATCGTAGCAAACGGCTTTTATGTACGAAACCATGATATCAAAAAAACGTTTTCTATTTAAATTACAAATATAATCCTCCTCCATAACCATATCACTCCATGCTACCAACCTAAATGAGTTGATTATAAATTAGGCTGAATCGCAGGCAACTAATTGCACTATGTGATTAAGGTCAGACTTCTAATGAATGATCAAATGACATAATTATTATTCACATTAGTCCTGCCACCGAGTATATCACTCTGTGTGCAGAAGGGCTTTTAAATGTTTGGTCATTGCAGGCACAATGTTTCACTCTAAAGCTGAAATCAACATGATTACATAATCTAACATCAGAGCTGAAGCCACACTGATAAATATGCCTCTTACTTTATTAGATAAATTTAGAAAATCTTTTGCAAACTTGACATTGGGTATACTTGTTCTTCCTATTTAAGTGTAATACATACATGAAGCATTACTAATCTGCTTCATTCAACAATGTCTCCAACGCACGAATGGAGACAACACACACCAGTGTGACTCTTCAGATAAGTGGAAACTGTAATAATTATGGTGCTTTAAAGTTAGGTTAAAAATGGTTATGCAAGCATATTTTCTGACAAAACATTTTACTTAAAGTGTTGCACAGTAATATGTTGGCTAGCACTGTTGCCTCACACCAAGAAGGGCCTTTAAATGCACTGGTTCTCTGGGGCCCTTCTGTGTTAAGCTTTCACAGTCTCACACTGCCGGTGTGGGCTCTCACAGGGTATTACAGTGTTCTACCACAGTCAGAAGACATGCATGTAAGGTTAATTGGCAATTCTAAATTGATTTGTGTAAGTGGAAGAAAATGGATGGGTCTTTAAAAATAAATGTATCAGTGTGTGTGAAGACAGCCCTAATGTGTGCAATGTGTGAGGAGAAATTGTTCCTAGGAGGTTAAAATAAAATTACAACAACATGAAGACATCTACCTCAGAATCAGAGTGGGAATTAATTATCATATTTTGGGTAAATAAAACTTGTAGATCACAGAAATACTGATTGTCTTTCCGATCTTCATTTTAATAAGGCTTAATGATATATGTCCCCCTCAAATCAGTTCTTCCTTAACATGTCAGACTTTAAATTCTGTTGTTGATCAAAGGGGCAGAGACACGCCATTTTATTTATTTATTTTTATAGGCTTTATCCTTCAAGCTCAGGTCTTCTACCAGAGGCCTGGGAGCTTACATGTGCTTTTGCTAGGACTGTGCTCTTTTGGACAGAGCTCTCGGATGTTCTTCCGTGGATCTGGTAAAGCCACTTGCCCGGTTTGTGTGTGACTGCCCCTAGTGCTAAGATTACCAACTGTTGCCTTTACCTTTCACTCTTCTCGAGCTCCTCTCTCTGCCCTTGGTACTTCTCCAGCTTCTTGTGTTCCTTCCTTCTGATGTTGCTATCACTTGGCATAGCTACATCTATCACTAGGGCTGTTTTGCTCTTCTTTTCCACCACTACTATGGCCCGTTGGTTAGCCATCACCAGTTTGTCCATCTATATCAGGATGTCTTACAGGATCTTAGCTTGGTAAATGTCAAGCATTCTCCTGGGGCATTTGACCTCGGGACTTCCAGGCCATACTTAAAACAGATGTTCCTATATAATATGCCAGCCACTTGGTTATGATGTTCCACATATGCCCTGCCTGCTAGCAGCTTCATGCTGTCATTATGTGCTTGATTGTGTCAGGGGCATTTTTGCACAACCTGCTCCTAGGGTCTACCCTAGTTTGGTAGATCCAAGCCTCTGTTGAGCTTGTTCTCAGAGCTTGTTCCTGTGCTGACATGATTAGTGCCTCTGTGCTTTCTTTCAGTCCAGCTTTGTCCAGACATTGGTAGGATTTCTCAATATCAGACACTTCTTCTGCCGGTGGCACATACTCTGCAAGGGCCTGTCCTTCAATGATGGTTCCTCTCCTTGCTCCTCTCTTTTCCTGGCTTTCTTCTGAGATATTTACTAAGCAAACTACCATTTGTGGCTATCCGTCTGATGTACTCAAGTTGTTGTTTCTTCCTGACACTCACTAATTCTCAGCCTCCCTCCTTCTGCTTAATGTACAGCTTCAGGTGATGTACTTGGGGTGAAATCCACCATGCATGGTACGGAGCTTCCTTCTGTTGATGTCAGTGGCTTCTAGATCCTCCTTTGGCCAGCTTATTATCCAGACATGGTATCTGATGATCTGAGTTTTGACTGCCTTCCCCCTTTTTGTTACCATCCGACAGACTTCTTCTCTAGTGTGAATGACATTCTGATGCACTGCAAAAACCCACCTCCTTAATACTAGAAAAATACACTTATTTTTGGTGAAGATTTGCTTAAAACAAGTGAAATTATCTGCCCATGGGGTAAGTGTTTTTTTCTTAATAAGATTTCTTGAAATAAGAACAATATCTAGATTTAAATAAAGCTAAAAATAAGTATTTTACACTCATTCCAGGGAACAAATCAGAACATTGAAACCTAAAATAAGCTTTAACCACTTGTTCTAAGTAAAATGTTGAAGAAATTAAATCTGAAAATAGGCATAAAACACTTATTCTAACAAACAAATCAAGGCAAATAATCTAAAAACTAGTACATTAAATCATTTTAAAGATATTTCTTCTTTTTAAATTTAGCTAAACACTACTTTAAGATTATATTGCTGATTAAGGACAAAACAAAACTGAAACAGAGTAAAAGTGTCCATCTTTATTTGTCCACTTTAACAATAACCTGCAGATAATAAAGATACAATTGAACAGTACAGGTCCAACATTATGAGTTTAAGTGGTTTCAACATTTCAACAGCCTTAGAGGTTTCGCCATTGCCCCATTAAAATTGACGAGTGACATAGGAAGACCACAAAGATTCTAATTTCTTCTGAATGACACCAAATACCACAAAACTTGTCTGGGTGAGTAAATGAACATTTTCCATTTTAGAAATAAGACCCAGATTGAAAAAAAAACAAACAAAAACAAAACAGAAGTGCCCTCTCCTAATCTTATCTGAAATTTACACACTACTTTCCAATAAATGCATGCCATTCTGCCAGGGCTTTTCTGTAAGATGATGTAGTGTCATGCTCATGAATGGCATCCTGGAGAACTTCTGTCTGAATGACAGACAGCAGGGTTGCCACGCATTTGGGGTAAGTCAGATGGAGTGCATAAAAGTATGCCATCACATATATCATAGCCTCACCAATTTTTTCTTTGTCAAATGTTGTAACTGGTAAATTACCAACAGCAATGACACACTTGCAGCCATCGAACATCACTACTGGACATGACAAGCTTCGTTTCTGGAGGACAGCATCTGGATCTTCTGTAGGCTGCAAGACACAAAAGACATGACAGTCAACATCTTATGTTAATTGTATGTTTTTTTGCTGGGATTTGGTCATAACGTTGGAGATGTCATTATCCTGTTCTTTGTTGGTTACACACATTTTATAGTAGTTTTGACTTATGGTTTATCAAGCGACTCCTTATGTGACCACACTCGTGTACATTAAATACGTTATAAATTAATGAAAACAATAAATTATAGATTTAAGTCTTTCGGCTGAAACTGAAAAAGCATTTTTGAGTCATGTTTGACCGAAATATTTTGTTTGCCAAATTTTCTGTAGATCTTTATAAGCAAATTTTATAAAACTTACCTTCAGGACATGTAGAAATGCTTCAGAAGCATTCCCCATCTTTTTTGGTGGATGGGCAGGTGTGGGAAAGAGGAAGAGCCTTCATCAGTGCAAGGTGGGCTTCAGCTGGACAAAGCAGAAACAAACCTTCATAAACATAAATTTTAAAGGATGAGAACTTTGTATTCAAATGGTAAAACTTACTTTTGTCCATGGTCATTGGTGGATTCATTGCCTTCTTTGACACACCGTAGAACTCTACCCTGGAGCAGAATTCTTCCCATCTCAGTTTTACTTGACTGATGAACTTGTTGTTGTGGGGATCCAAAATTCTGCGAAGCTCACCCAACGCCTACAATAGGTTTAAAAAAATAAGTAGACAAATAAAATCAAAATAACTTTACTACCACACCAAATATATTTGAAATTAAAGTGATTATTTATTAACTCTTCCAAAAACTTACATGATGCAATTCTTTAAAGCATGGATATGCATCCAAGATGAGGCAAGCTCTGTTCTCCTCTTTCATGGTGTCTGAGTCAATGAAGGATCTTCTGGCTTCAAACTCGAGGTCTAATAGCTGGGACACATCTTCTTGGTTTGGTTTTGCCTTCTTACACATTTCTTGTAATGTTTTGTAATGTCTTGCTTGTATTTGCCGACTATCCTTGTCAGCTAAGATAGAGAGAAGTACAAGAGCATTTTGGTTTTTCATTGTTACTGAAGTAGACTTCCACAAAACATTAGCTACTACTGGCTGTGTGTTGATAACCATTTTACAAAATTACTAGTATGTACTCACATGAAGTGGAGGCATTGTCAGAATTTCTGACAGGTGATAACAGAGTAGATGCACCACTGGAAGAACTGCGATCAGCATCTTCATCATCAGCTTCTTCATCCCTTGGGTAGAGGTCAGTGAGCCTTCTCTTGGGCCGTCCCCTCTCCGGTGTTGGTCCTTGCCTTTTTACTGGTGTTTTCATATTTTGCAGCCTTTTCTCCTGGTGAAAATACATATATATCATGCCCCCTGAACAAAACAAAATGATTTATATATGAGACACAAATACAAGAACTTACGTGTTTTACGCTTGCATCATTATCCTGCAGCATAGGATAATATTCCACAACTTTTTTAGCCATTGCAGTGATTTCGGTCTTAGAGGGGTATTGCTCCATTTGGCCTTGGCTTGCTCTCAAAAGGGACACCATACTTGTGATTGTATTTCTCACCAATCTGCATCTCAGTTCTTTTGACATGACGCATGCCTGTTCCCTGCCGGAGCAGGCCAACTCCAGGTAACTCTTTCGGCATTGCTCCAACTCACTGTCGGTGTACAGAACATATTCCGGAGGACTGGGGAGCTGCAAGGTTTTCAGCTGGCTTACATTAGCATCAGCAGTTGGAGGGCCTGTTGCAACTACCCTGGGTGAAGAAGTTGTTTCAGGTTTCTGTGGTAGCGGATGGTCTTCCTGGTTTAGGGTGAGAAAATAAAAATGTCAAGTACTGCTAAAATAAAAGCATACTTTCTGGAGATTAGTTGAATTAAATATTTTTTACATAATACCTCAGGATGAATTATTGACCACACATGTTTTCTTCTGAGAAAGTGCTCAGGCCCAGAAAAAAGGTCCCTCAGATCATCACGGGTCAATGTTAAAAGCATGCGCTCGTCAATGCTTGCAGCTAACAAAAAGACAAACACCAGTTAAACTGTGCAAGCACATAACTGCACAAACATAACTGTTTTTTAATAAATAAATATATATACACACACACACACACACACACACAAATATATATATATATATATATATATATATATATATATATATATATATATATATATATATATACACACACACACACACACACATGTACATACACAAATATATTATCAAATATAACCTTTAAGGACAGATACTGTAACATCATCCAGCTTCTCCATTGCTCAGTCACCTGCAAGACAAATGTTTACAATTAGTGTTATGTTAAAAACATTTGAAAAGTTGAATCTTAATTGAGTCCCATGAGAATCAAATTGATTCACGTCAAAGAATCGTTTTGATTGTTCAACATTTTTACCCTTTTTAAAGCTATTATAGAAAAGAAATGTCCAGACAGCCCGGCTGAGGTCTGAAAGGGTTATACAATATTGCCCGGTGAACTTTTACTCACCCAGATTTGTGTCATTGAATTTCATCAATAAGATTATGCTGACTAGGGCTGCCAGATCATGCATCCATTGGACATAAAATGTACAGCTTATTGCACCAGCAGTATCTGCTCTTACATAACGATCATTAGCTTATAGCTTTAAATGTTTAAGGTATGTGCTAACTAAAAATAAAGGCAAGATGATAGTTTATTACATTTTAAAGAAATTTGCAGATTGCTCATTGCTATCTAAAATATAAAAGGACACCGGAGTATATTCTCCAGCATCTCACACTTCTGATAATCAGCTGTCTGCTTGACGTTTATTCAGCTGTGTAAAAACTATAACTTTAATCTCAGCCAAACCGATTTACTCAGGAACAAATAAAATACTGAAAAAAGCCAAACAATAACATTTTTAAGTTATTTAAGTGACTTATATATCATGTTTCACCTGAGTAGTGAAAGACGGCGGTGGTTTTGAAAATGGTTCGCCCGGAGTCCGGTGTTCTCACAGCTCTAGTGAGCGTTAAACCCCGGCTAGCTATCGAGCTAGTGGGTAACAGACGTCTCCGAAAACGTCGGAGCGCTTTTGAAAATATGTGGTGTCTTGATAAACTGTCCAGATATTTGAAGTTTACACGGCTACATTCTCGCCTGAAAATATGTTAAACGTTTATTTTGTGACCTAGAAAGAGTAATAAGAGAAATTTTAAAACTAACTAGCTTCCGCCATTTTTGGAAACTGAGCTAGGCCGCGCTATGAATTCTGGGATACAGCTTCTTCTTCGGGGTTTAACGGCAGCTGGCATCCTTGTACATACAGTGCTGCCATCTTCTGTTTCAATTTTGAATCAATACACAGCGCTACTTGTTTTACCAACCAGCCTGATTCCTGAATAACACTGTTTTGAGCCCACTTTAATAAATCCAATTAATATCAAAATATTAATTTAAACCCACACCTTGTGAGGGAATTCAAGCAGCTAGTAAATCAGTCAAAGACAATTGGAAAACCCTGAATGTGGTTAATTAGCTCTCTTGCTAATTGAAAGAAATTCTCAGTGTGCCTATTAACTTAAGTTAATACAAACGGCTAATACTGCCCCTTATAAATAGCATAGCTAGGAATTCTCACAACATTACAGTAGATACTTCACTAAATAATGTTCTCTGAACCACATGCGAGGGCTGCTAAGCTAACGCTAGCATCCGTTAGCATGCTACATTACTCCTTCCCGCGCTCAAATTAAATTTATTATTCTGTCCGCTTGACTTTAAAACAGTGATTAGACTACACACTACTTACATTCGAAAAATTAAAATTGCTTACCTCTCTTTCTTGACGAAGTTTTCTCTTACAGTTTTTCTTTCAATGCTCAGGTGCAGAAGATTCCTGTGACTCCAAATTCAAACGGAGTTGGGTAGCAACTAACATGGAACACGAAGGGGGTGCACATCTCAATTTTTGCTTCTATATACAATTTAGTGGTTTGTACGTTCATAAAACACAGTCAGTATGATAGGTAAATTTCTTCTTCATTGATTTAAAATAAACTCTTATAGGTGTTATTTCATTTTACCTTATTTGTGACCATTTTTTGTTTTTACAGCTCCAGTTTGTAATACCCCCCTCCCCCCATGAACTTGGTATTTCCCAAACTAGCGCGGCAACAGCTCCACACTGCAACATATTTTTTGCTTGACTTTAGTCTAATACAATGGCCTGTTGCAGGTGTGTGATTTGCTTCGTCTTTGTGGCGTTAACATTGAAGTCTCTCTTAAGTCACATTAATACTGCACACAGTCGCAGTTCAGATTTCCGTGTCATTTGTGGAGTCGATGGATGCGCCGAGGATTACCGTGTTTTCAACTCGTTTTACCACCATCTCAGACGCACACATCCACAATACATCTCCACTGGGAACCCGCCTACAGGATGGCTGACAGCTTCATCCGATGCAAATGTATTAGGAGGCGAAAATTTTGGTACAGCCATTTTTGCCGACTATACTGCCGAACCCAGACAAACTGTTAGCAATGGCAATGGCACTGAAGTAGAGCCACCACCACTAGACCCCCCAGTAACATCGGAGGTGTTGGAGGAGGAGCGACAGGAAAGTCAGAACGTGATGGAGCAAGACGCGGCTGAGCTTCAAACACCTCGTCAGAATCAGGTAATGTACTTTATGTGTTTCTGTGTGTACGCGCACGAATTTTTAAATGTATGTGTGTTGTTTAACCTTAACCAAGCACAGTTACCCCAATTCAGAAATGTACTCAGTTCAAGTGAAAATTATAGTTTTAAAGTTATGTGTTTTCTAAGATAAACTACTTGATTAGAATATTTTAATAGGTATGAAGGCCAGTGCTGAATTTCAAATGCATGAATCCGCTGAAATTCAGGCTTGCACAACAATGTAGGCTTAGTTACCATACTTAAACATAATAAATAAACTTATTTACCAGTGTTGTGTACCTGCCTTGGTTGTTGTTAGATGCTCCATGAACCAAGCAGCTTTCAAATTTTTCTTTCAGTTAACTTCAGAGTAGATTCCATAAAGATTGGTTAAGTTTCATTAAATAACTCTTAAATTGTTCATAACATTTGCAGCTTCATTAGCTATCCATTGTAGTATGAATCTTTTAATAGCAAAAATGTACAACAGTTTGGAATATTTCTTTGTTTTGTTTTGCATCTGGTGGAATTTGAAACACATTCTGAGTGAGTCATTTTTCTTACACAATTGTTTTTCTTTTTGTCCTGTAGGGTAAAAGAGAAACTGTTGATCTTGCCAGATGTGCAGCTGCATTTGCTATTGGTGTGCGGGAGCAATGCCACCTATCACAGGTACTGCTTCATCTGATATTATGGGGGTGTCATTGTTAACTTGTTAATAAGTCTGGTTCAATGTAAGGCTGCAACTAATGATTTTTTTTTCATAATCTGTCCACTATCTTTGCAATTAATTGATTGTTTTTCATCGCTGGTTTTATTCAGCTATTACTTTCACCTATATAAGTTATTAAGAACAAATGTACATTACGAAGAAGTTAAGCACAAGAGTTGTGCAGTTCACTGCAATGTATGTAACTCTGGGCACACTCAACAGTTTAAAATAGGCTTAACAGTGTAAAATGTGTTCACTTTTAGGCATAAAAGACAAATGAAGTAGAATTACATAAAAAAAATAAATGAGGCAATCATTTGTTCACTTTTTCTGTTGTAACCTTTCATGCTCCTCCATCTTGCTCGGTGCAATGTGTTTGTGCCACGTGAGTCATGCATGTGGCATGTCATGCAAAACAATGCCAATTATTGGCTGATTTCTTCTTCTACTGCTCCACTGGTAAATTACAACATTCAGTGGCTCATTAATTTGAGCTAAAGAAATAGAGTTGCATTTTGCTTCTGTTATATTTTCTATTTACGCTTTCATGTCTCTGATGTGTTTTTTTTTCCCCCATCAGAGGAGTGTCAACAACATTGTCCTTGGTGTCCAACAGTATCAAACAGCTCTTCTGACGTCCTTGAGGGGAAAAATAAAGACCATCCTTGAAAGGCAACCTGACAGCAATGGACCTTTACAACAAGAAGTTCTTTCAACACTGGACAACTTTCAGGATCCCTTTCCCATATGTGCAGCTTCAAACCTACAGGACCGTGTAACACAGATGCATTTCAACCCTGTCACACCTGAGGAGATCATCATTTCCAATTATGCCTGTAGAGTTAAAAAGGGAGAATCGAGAGTTCTTGCAATCAAAAACAAGTCTTTCTACTACATTCCTTTGATTGAAAGTTTGAAACAGCTTTTATCCAATTCAAGATTTGACATGCTCAGTGCTGGACCTCAGAGTTGCCCCAACGCCAGTTTTTTGTATGACATTAATGATGGAATTATTTTCAAAACCCACCCACTGTTTTCAAAGAAGAACTCTGCTTTACAACTGATACTCTATTCTGATGAGATAGAAATGTGTAACCCCCTAGGGTCACGTGCGAGTGTAAATAAACTACTAATGTTTTATTACACCTTAGGCAACATAGACCCTAAGTTTAGATCAAAGTTGGCTTCCATCAGACTTCTCGCAATCGCAAAGTCTAGGGACATAGATGAGTGTGGGGTAGATATAATACTGCGGAGAATCAATGAGGACTTGAAGTTACTGTACGATGGTGTTATGATTAACACTGTCAATGGGGAATTTTATTTAAACGGAGCAGTTGTTGCTGTGTGTGGAGACACTCTTGCCCAGCATGAGCTTGCAGGATTTAAGGAAGGAGTTGGTTTTGCGTATAGCAAATGTCGTCATTGTGAGTGTACTTTTGATGAAATGCAAGAAAATTTCAATGAACATAGTTTCACCAGACGGACATTGGACGGACACATTAGGCAGTGCATTGAAATAGAAAGGGCAACTACCGAATTTTTGAAATCCTCGCTCAAAACGACTTTTGGCATAAATAGACAAAGCAAATTAGTTGATTTCCCAGGTTTTAATCTCATAGAGCAGATGCCACAGGATATTATGCATGTAATTCTTGAAGGAGTGGCACCAATGGAAATTAAGTGTGTGTTGAAATACCTTGTTTTATCTGGAAATTTGGATTTGGACTTGTTTAATTCTGCCATGCAGAACTTTCCTTTTTCATCAGTGGACATACGTGACAAGCCTTCACCAATTAGTATTGCTACTTTAGCTTCAAGTGACAACAGACTCAAACAATCCTCTGGACAAATGCTTATATTGATCAAGATTTTGCCATTCTTATTGTACAGTGTTGTAGAGAAAAATCCCTTTATCCAGTTTATTTTGGATTTAATTGAAATTGTTAAAATACTTTTTGCCCCAGTTGTGTCTTTACAAACTGTGTCCAAACTAAAAAAAATGATAGAAGATCATCTTAAACAATTCAGGCAACTATTCCCAGAAAAAAATGTAATACCAAAGCAACATTACATGCTGCATCTTCCCTCTCAAATTATTGCCCTGGGACCTGTAATACGTCATATGTGCATGAGATTCGAGTCTAAACACAGTTTTTTTAAACAATGGTCATCCAAATTAAACTTTAAGAATGTGTGCAAGTCTCTTGTAAACCACAATCAGCTGCTGGAGTGTTGCCAAAGTGAAGCAGGAACTGAGCATCCGATATTTGTAAATGAGAAAGAACTAGGTCCTATATCAGAGGTTGCTAATATGGACCATTTGCAATCAAAGGTTGTAGATTTTTTGGGGATTGAAGATGCTATACATCATGCCGTTAGAGTAAAGTGGCTTATTTTACATGGAAACAAATACATCTGTGACAGGTCTCTTATACTCATTTCAGCAAATGGTTTAAACCCTATCTTTGGACTTGTAAAAAACATTTTTATTGTTAATAGTGTACTTTATTGTTTTGAATACCAGGTGTATGAAACCTTGGGTTTCAACAAAGACTTTCTTGCCTATGAAATTGCAATTCCCAACCTTGCCCAAGCAACTGAACTGACTGATGTTGAAGACCTACTTGATTTTACGTCATATTACCCAGTCAATTTCAGAAACAGTGTCTATGTTATGACAAAATATAACCTTGAAGATGTCCTTTCTTTAAAAACCTGAAATAAATACCTTCCAATGAGTGACTTTCTTATTTCAAGGAAAAAGGTGAATGTTTCTTATTTTGAGATAATTTTTGTTTTACACTCTATCTAAAAGCTATTTTTGCTTGAAATAAATGTAAAATGGTTCATTTTTAGATATACAGACTAAATAAGGAAAAAAAGTAATATATACTTGAAACAAGTCTAATCATCTAACACATGAGACTGGAAACTAGCTTGTAATGTTCAAAACAAGATGGACAAGATAATCTGGCTAAAATTAAGACAATAAATCTTGTCAAGCTACAAGGAATTTGCAGTGTGTCAGTGCTGTTGATTCTATGGGTGTGGTCCTAAAAAGGCTCTTTAGAGTCCTGTCGATCTTGTAGTCCTGTTGATATAATTTTTCTTTTGTGTGCAGAACAACCTGTAAACAGCTTCATTCTGTCAGACTGTATTTGCATCTCCTTGCTGTCTTTGGGTGTGTTTTCTCACTTTGGAGCATTTGTTCCCCATGTGTTCATAATTTTGACAAATTGCATACTTTCATTGTTTTGGTTTTGGTTTTGTTTTGTTTGTTTTCTGGTGTTTTTTTTTCTGGGTTGCTGTGAGCTGACATCTCAGGGCCAGTGAACATTTGTCTTTGATTTAAAAAGTTACAATTTCATGATAATACATGATAGCATGGAAAAACATCAAAGCGTGGCTATATTTCTGATAATAAAATAAATATTTCAATATTTCACAATATTTCCCAAATTGACAGATAATTGTTATGTTGCAAGATGCACACAACCTTTCTGACAGTAAATATAGAAGCCATTCTATTACACATTGCTATCATTCTAGTTGTTGTGCCACAAAAACATTTTTTGTGCCCATATGTCAAGTCCTCTATGCCAAAAAAATCAGGATGTCCTACTGTTTTCGGTCACATTGATAAGCACACAAACCAGCATGCTTTATAGTCACTTAGCCAGGCATACAAACGGCAACAGGGTTAAGTTCAAGGTGCAATGTAGCATATCCCATTTCTGTGCATTATGCATACAATACTACAGGATTTTTAAGCACAGCTGCATTATGTACGGAAAGTAAAAATAAAGACAAGCGAGCAAGGATATTGAAATATACAAAAAGCGCAGGTGTATTACATGACTGTATTGCATGTAGGGTAGGTCCTGCTGTTTAGCATTCTGACTGTCATAACTTCTGAAAACACTTAATGGAAACACTTACTGAGACACTTAATGGAACTAGGCTATTATTAATGCACCTGTGCTTTCCTTATTGTGTCGAGTCAAAATGTCTGCGGTTAAAAAAGGTTGGGGAGGAAAAGATTTCTAGTAAATGTGTAGGTATAGGTAATTCTTACACAGTCCAAACATAAAAGAACAAAACAGAAAGCTCTATAGAGACAGAAGTGCATTCATCACATTTTTAGACCTCAGGGTTGTGCATTTCGGTAGTGCTGCATGTAAATAGAACACTCCACAGGATACCTTTTAAGAAAACATCCAGCAGGTGGTAATAGTCTGCACTGCAAAATATAAATACAGTGGCATTAACTGC
This sequence comes from Diplotaxodon limnothrissa, assembly GCF_057381915.1. Lineage (NCBI taxonomy): Eukaryota > Metazoa > Chordata > Actinopteri > Cichliformes > Cichlidae > Diplotaxodon > Diplotaxodon limnothrissa. The sequence continues at coordinate 5,064,898 of NC_140597.1, read as the reverse complement.
ATAATTGGAACTTGTTGAATCATGATATCTTATTCTGGAGGCCAAAACATTTGGTGCCTTGTGTGTTTTTTGGATTAATGTGAATACTTCTAGCAATCATCAAAGCTGTGCCTGCATTTACAGCATGGCGCTCCTTTGCTACCTCTAAAGTAATGTTAAACAATGGAGCAATCTTACTATATTTCATAGAGATATCGACCACAGATACACAGGGATAAGAATCCTCCACAAAATCTGCAAATTATTATTTTTAAACAGTTCCAGCATTGAAAAATGTAGTAGTATTGTTAACACCATCAGTTGGAGAGCACAGAAATACACATGCAAGGTTTTCTGATTACAGTTAACAAGCTGCGTCTGTCGTGTTAGTAAATTACCCAAAGCTGAATATCATGTCTTAGTTTGTGACCTTGCACTAAATTGCACATAAACTGAGCATGTCATATTCAGGTGACTGCACCTGTGTTTAGAACAGCACAACTTTTGTCAATCACTTATAAAACTAACCATAACTACAAGGAAGAAGACAGCACAGTGCAGTTGGTGTAGTTGTGAGGTCATACAACAACTTATTTCTTGGTAAAGATTGGTGATTAAATAATCCCTTTGTTCCCTGTGCTACCTACCGGTTGTTGTTGTTTTATTTTGTTTTGTATTTTACATACCTTTTAATGCATAATGGGAAAAATGTACATCAGTTATGTAACTTCATTAGCCTTTTGAGAAGTAAAAAAACAAACAAACAAACAAAAAAAAGCCAAGTGGCAGAGGAAAGGAACATGAGCTGTATTTGCTGGCTTTTTGAAACATGGATCTGGACCATTGACAGGTGGTTGGAAACTGTGCTACCTTGATAATGAGATTCAGGAAGGTCTTTGCTAGTAACTCAGCCAGAGGGTTTACCCAGGCTTATCTGCAAGCTGTACCACACTGAGGGAGAGAGAGAGAAAAATAGAAGGAAAATGGGAATTTTGGGATAGACACTTGTCTTTCACAGTAAACACTTGTGATGAATATCACTAGCATCCCCAGGCTTCTACCTTTCTACCTATAAAACCCGAGAGCAGTCAAATGGTGGAAGTGGAAGCTAAATTGGCTAAATTGACCGCGGAGTCATCATTTTGCGTTTCTACCTTTAAAAGCCGGAGAGCAGTCAGTCAAATGCTGGAGTCGTTCATATGTATATTAGGTCGTTACCTAGGAATTCTGGAGGGAGGGGAGTGGGGGTGAGTGATTGAGGGGGTGGGGGAGTGGAGTGTTTCAGTTTGCCATCTTAGGGAGAAATCAACACACATGGGTGTATGTCCTTTGTTGCTGACATTTATTGATAAAAACAGTACAAAAAACCAACCATTTGTACACATATTTACAAATAATGATAAAAAGTGAGTGAGTACATTTCAACATTTTCAGCAATCACTCACAATCCTGGCACTGCCACGGTATCTGTCGTCTGCATTTACCACATGTGTACCTATAGCAGTGAACACATCGCACAGTGGCCTGATTTTTTTTGCATCTGTGTACTTGGATTTTAGGTCGCAAGCCACCCAAAACTTGCTCCATGCACCACTCAGCAGGCCATTTGTAAATATGTGTACAAATGGTTGGTTTTTTGTACTGTTTTTATCAATAAATGTCAGCAACAAAGGACATACACCCATGTGTGTTGATTTCTCCCTAAGATGGCAAACTGAAACACTCCAAGTTGGTGACTTTTGGAGATTTGTTTCCCTGGATGATTGAGAATGCATCAAGATGAAACACAAAAGGAAGCTCACCGCTTTTAGCAGCTCCCCCACCCCCTCAATCACTCACCCCCACTCCCCTCCCTCCAGAATTCCTAGGTAACGACCTAATATACATATGAACGACTCCAGCATTTGACTGACTGCTCTCCGGCTTTTAAAGGTAGAAACGCAAAATGATGACTCCGCAGGGGTCTAAGGTAGAAAACCAAAATGACTGCTCTCCGGGGGTCTAAGTGATATTGAACATTGCTTCCAGTTTTAGAACATTAATCACATTTCTAAGTTGAGTAAGTGACAATTTCAGCCTCATGGGACCATCTGGCTGTGGTAAAGCATTGCCTGCAATTATAGAGTAATAAAAAGATAATATGTAGGTGTTGAATTTCTTACTTTTGAATTATTAGTGCATAACCTGGACAAGGCAAGTTCAGTTTATTAAAATTTGTTATATCATATTTTAGATAGATACAGTATTAAAGCATGGTCTGCCAAAACACTGTACTTTCATATTAGCATATCATAGTTGCCAGTTGGTGACAAAAGAAAATGCCAAATTTTCTCACGAAAGGCTCGTAATTATTGGTGGGACAAAACATTGATAAGCTGACCATTATTAATATATGAGACACCATAAATCGTTCCCCTGTGTAATTTAACTTGCTGGAGTCACCAGTTCATGAGTCCTTCTCATGTTGCCCTCAACTGAATGAGGGTAAAGTGCAAGAAAGTAAAGTAACTTTCAGTGACGAAGAGGAAATTCACAGGGGAGAAATGACAGACACTTTGAATACATTGGAAAGCATATCAGAAAGCCCATTAAATACATGGACACAACAAAACTGACCAGTGAAAATAATAAACACACTGGTACCATGCAGTGGAAATACACACACCTGCTTTTGCCTTTTTAGGAGTAATTTTTCTTGTCAGTAAAACATATGCTGTGAGTCATTGATGATTTTCTTGCAGTATATCTTCTTGCAGAATTGCCATTTTCATAGCATTGTTACCAAAGTGTTGTGATAATATGTACTGTGGGGAATTTAAGGTTGTATTACAAAGAGTATTGAGATGACACAAATTTAATAAGAAGACCTGTTCTAGGTTTGAACCTGATGATCTGCTGAGAGTTTGCATATTCGACCTGTGTCTCTGGATACTCCAATTTCCTCCCATAGTCCGAAGATATGCATGTTAGGTTAATTGGTGATTCTAAATTGGCAGGAGGTGCAGAAGTGATCATGAATGATTGTCTCTCTGTGTTAGCTATGGTGATGGACTGGTGCCTTTTCCAGGATGTTCCCTGCCTCTCGTCCAGTGTCAGCCTCAACTCTAATTGGATAAGTGGTTGAGAAAGTGGATGGATGGATGTTTCTGCAAATAACTTTTTGGTTCATTAGGTGTGCACAAACATGAACAATTACACTGTTTCACAAATGTCCATGAAATGGGGTTGTGAGTAGGGCCTCTCCCTGAAAGTCAGAGCTTTAAAGCATCAGTCAAAGCCTCATATGCCTTTAATGAACCTGTTTGTTCTTTGTACTATAGGTGTCTGAGAACTAGCTGCAGCCGCTGCGAAGTGCATGCTGGCATCGGTAACTCTGTGTATGTAATCAGTAATAAAGTGTGTGGATATGCATAAGCTTCAGTATAATGGCTATACAAATGCAAACTTATTTTATGTTTGCATGACATTGCATTAAGTTTGACAAGAAGTGGCTAACAATAATTTCTTAAAGAATGAATTACTGTAATTTATTAATATATGTACACAATATATGCACCTTTTATGGTTTCACTTGTTTGTTTTTATGCATTTACAATAACAACAAATCAAAATGATAAAAATGAAAAGAACAAACGTTTAAATGATCATAGAGAACCACTGAATACAGTTAAGCTGAAAAAGTTCTCATTGACAATAAGCAATGATTTTCACTAAACTGGACAAATGTGAAGTTGTTGACTAAAATATTTCCTGTGATAATGGATTTCCTAGACAAACCCCTGACATTAGATTTTTTTTTCTTTAACTGGACTAAAAAAATGTCCTTGTTGGCATGACTCCCCAGGGAGACCAGAGTGATGGATGGAATTCAGTAGCAAGTGACTCTGCCAAAACCACCTGCTCATAGTTTTGGTGTCAGGTTGTTGATGTGATGTAACCTTGCCTCGATAAAATCAAGGGCACCATCCACTTATAAAGCCCACTTAAAATGTAACCAACCAAGCTACCAAATTTTTTTGTGTTCTACATGACTTGGAAGTTAAATTATAATGCCTGTGTAATCCTAATTGACGAACATATGAGGGGTTGCACATACCATTAAATAGGAAACAAGCTACCTCACTTGGAATGTGAAGTCCAGGCTTAGGAAGATAATTGCCTGGCTTTAGCGATGCTACTTATTCATAATAAGCATGTGAGAGTGGCAGCTCTTTGTATATGACAAATTGGTTACACCATGAATGGTATGTATCGAGAGCATTTACACAAATGTTTTCGAATTGTATTTTTTTTGGTACAATATTTATTATTGCACACAGCTCGTCAAGTATTCACACAATGATAACAGAATTCCTGGCAATTTGTTTAGGTGGCTAATTATATAATTGTACAGCTGCTACTGCTTGGTTCTTGTTTCTATGCAGTGTGCTGCTCTCTTGCTTGCTATTTTTGTCTTCCTCTTCAGTCACACTTGACAGTTGGCCAGCATCAACTACCGAACATCAGAGAAAAAAAAGTTATGACCAAAAAAAAAAGTTAAAAAAAATGTCAGCTCCAGGGATATTTAGTAATCAGGTTACAAGGATGAAGAAAGGAGATTAGATTGCCTCTTGGTTCAGTGCTCTTTTCCATGCTGCTGCTCCTTCTCTTCATATCTATTTAATTTTACATATTTATCAGGTATTATTTGTTACTCTGAGGACTATGGGCGGTGAACCTTTCTGTCTGACATGGCTGGAAATGGCACAGCGGTAATTGTCAAAAGCCAAAGCTAGAGAAGTGCATATCGCAGTGTGTATGTGTGTGTGTAAAGGAAAGGAGAGGAGGAGAGAGAAAACGAAAGGGTGGGGAGGTGCAGTGAGAAACAGGGAGGGTGTATGTGTGAGGGAGGGGTAAGGCGAGAGAGAGAGAGAGAGAGAGAGACAGCAGGAGAACGAGCGGCTCGCCTCATTCCGCTGCTTTCTCAGCATCTATTCTGTGAGAGTCTATTCTGGAGAGGAGAGCACTACCGAACAGGCGAATAGGAGAAGGAAAAGAGGACAAAATCCACTGATCAGGGAGCATATCGAGGAAAAGAACACATAATCTAGTCTCACTGGCATGTGTTATCACCATCTATAGCTTTGGTGGAGGTCTGTGAAAGTTTCCATCCTGGGGGGACACCCTCCCCTTGTTGTGGGGACGAACAGCGGATGCTGAATTTCATTCCTGAAGGCAGGGGGAGAGCTGTGAGGACCGGCTGGATTCACTTGCATTGGAGCTGGTAGTGCGCACCAGAAGAGATCCTACAGTCTCTCGTTCTCCCTTGTCTCTCATAAACGCATTTTCCAGTAGAATACCTAACATTGTTTAGCTCTGCCAAGGTGGAATATCAGGGAGAACCAGCCCAAAAGAAATTAATCTAAACCAAGGAACTAAAGGGTAATGGATTATGCACAAATTCACTGAAGGACATCCTGCTCACAAAAAGTAAGTTCAAATCAGAAAAGGCTTTTAATTGGTTTCTGATTTTAAAAGACTTGTGGGATTTTTGCCCTTGTTGTGGAGCAGAACCAATCGTATCTCATGACAGCTTGCGGACTATAGGATTCTGGATAGTATTTCGAGGTAAGAAAACATCCGTGGCTTCTTTTATATTAAAAGCACCCTTCAGGTTTTCTGTGAAAGGGGCAGATTAGGCAGGCGAAAAGCTCAGCATGAAATATGCAGTGACGTGGGAAAGAGAAAGCACTATGAAAAAGACGGATTTTGTCTTTCATTGTATTTAATCAGTTTTACAGAAAGTGCAAAGTTAGAAAAAATGTACAACTACACAATGAGAAGCCCCGTGGCTTTCAGAGAACAAGATTGCTTTTTGTGACGGCTGTGAAAGACTACTCCCCTCTGCAGAGAAGAATGTGTCTATGTGTATCTGCATACTTGTGCATGTGTGTTTGCTGAGAGGGAAGATGCCTGCCTGCAAAGCAATTCATGCTTTGCTTCCTTGCTATATATTGGTTATCACCAGGGGTGGCTGCAAGTGGAAGGGGCATAATTGCAGTGGTTGTTTGTTCGCATCTTTGCAACACCTAGTATCAGTGAGAAGGGAATTACTTTTGTACAGTAGCCGTATTTTATTCATAAACGTGAGGGCCTCAGCATTTTAAAGGCTGCCTTATTCCTTTTATCTGGCCACAGATAAGTGATTCTGTCTGGTATTACACCAGCTCAGATGCTCTACATCACACTTTCACCTTCAGCTTCTATGTATTTCTGAATCTGTTCTAGCAATGCACTTTTGTGTCTCTTTGCTTTTTCCCCAAATGTGAAAGTGATGATAAAGTGTTTTTCTGTTGATGCTCTAACTTTCTTTTTTTTTCCAGATGAAAATTTAGACTCTTTCATTAGGCGGTGTAGGGTCTGACAGAGAGATGATCGTATATGTTTTTTCTTTATTGGAAAGAGTGAATCTGCTGCCCTCTTGATCAATACCAGCCAAGTGCATGGCTATCTCCTTTTGTAAGGCAACGGTTGAAATATTTATTGCTTGAGCATCCTGTCGGTTCCCTGAAATATTTAAAATAATTGAATAATGAATAGCCTGTCTAAGCTGTCAAAGCCCAGTTTTTGGCCTGGGCAGATGATTATAATGCCATCTCCTCATGTAACATGCCAAACAGTGACCATTAAATGCCTTTGCCTCTGGATATAAAAATTTCACAAGAAGTGTTTCTCCTCTTTCAAAACATCCACTGGGGGGGAGTGGAGCCTGATGGGAAGTTGATGACAGCTCCTGTGTATCTGGCATTGACTGCCAATATTGGCTAAAACCTCCAATTGTTCCAGTGAATGTATAGTGTGTTTATTTAGTATAGTGTGTTCTTTGCAAGCTCCTTTGACTACGATGACCTGGATGACTGAGAACCTTCACAGACGTATAGTGTGTTTGTAAGAAACTGCTCTATTGAGTGTTCTATTGAACTCGTATTTAGCGTTCATTATGCATGATGTGTGTTTGTTTACTCTTTAAAGATATGCGACCCTGTTATCTGTTCTCCCTGCTCTATTCATTTAATCCAGTGATCTATATCTGCACTATTTGTTTGTTCAATATGCAACGTCGTGTGTACATATGTGTGTAAGAGAAGGCGTATAAATGAAACGAGTTTTTGTGTGTATCTGGTATCTGTGTGGGTGTGTATTTGTCCAGAGCTCTGAGCTTCATCCCTTTTGATGTTTTATTGAGTGTTAACCATAGTAGGGCTGACGCATTCCCTCTGATATGGAGTAGCATGGTTAAAGGAACACACAGACACTGACTTTGCTCACCTTTGTATTTTCTTTAACTCTGAATTAGCAATGCTATGTCTGCCTCTTTTGGCCCTTTAGAATTGGGAAATGATTTGGTCCAGGTTGGTTCTGTATGCAGGAAGTGTGAAGGTCTGAGCATGCATGTCTGGATGTAAGCTAGTAGGGTGTATGTGCGCTGTGGGTATACAGCCTGTATGGTCAGATGAAAGTGCCTGCTTGTGAATTTAGAGTCCGTTAAGGGGCTAGTATAGAGTCAGTCTTTCCTCTATTGCTGATTCTAGCAAATGAGTCAAAGACAAGGCCCTCCATTTGCAGTGATAATCTGTATCCTCTGAATCACAGGATGGACGCAGCAGAAGGACAGAGCCCTCTTCTACACTGGGATTATCCACTGTTGCTGACAGCACAGAGACAACAAGGAAACAATGTTAATGGCAAAAATGTTGGGGTTTTGATTTATTACTCACAGGAGGACAGCTTATATCAGTATGCATGCACGCGGGTAGGCAGCTGATATCTGACACACCTGCTTCCAAATACAATAAATCATTTGCAATCATGTGCATGTGTCAGTCAGATCACATTATAAAATTGTCAAATCATGCTTAATATCTTAATATATATGTTTTTGACTGCTAGTAGTACAGTAGCTTTTACACTGAATATTTTAATAAATTTTAATAATTAAGGTTCATTAAAATGAATACTGCATGAATATCTATATTATATATTGATAAACCTTTTTAAATTAAAGCATGCCCTGGTCATGTTGCCAATTTTAGGCAGAGTAACCATTCTAGTCACTGTGGTAGTGAAAATGAACCTTTTTAGAATTCAAAAATGCTAAAATGTTGAATTCCAAATTTCCCTTTTGAAAGAAATGTTATTTCATGTGATTTTCAAGAGTTTCAAAGCTTTTTATTATTTTAATATTAGAAAAATATCCTGCATACCAAAATGGCAAAATTCAAAGTGATGGGAAAAAAGGTAAAAAATAATAACTTGCACTGCGACTTGTATAGTATCAATTAGATGTTGTCTGTATTGTTGGTATTGTGAGAGAACAGATGCAAGATTTGTACCCAGAAGCAGCATATTTTTAGCCTGTCCATTAAGGACATGGGAGAAAAATCAATGATCACAGACTGAAACACTGGGTTTCAAATTTAACTTTTTCTTCTATGACCTCTGAATACAGTTGGAAATATGCACTTTGTAAATAACAAAATAAGTTGGGTTTTTTTCCAGATTTGTTTCAACTAATTTATCCATAGATTTATTTATTATCACTAATGTTGGTAGATTTGCCTTGGTCACATTTGTAGCACACATATTGTGCAGGCCCACCCCCTATATTTCATTACAAGCTGATATGTGTTTAATGGTTAATTGCAGTCAGAAAAACATTAACATAGTCATGTTAGCCCCACATCTGTAGCATATGCACCACCAGCTCTGAAACCAGCTTTTAGAGAGGTATGGTCAAGACCAAAGCATGACAGGATATGGATGATCTGCTGTGAGCTCCTTTGAATTCCTGATGAAGCGAAACACAATATGCTCAAACAGCTGGGTCATTTATGGAAAATGCCGACTCATCACAGTCCCCTCAAAGGAGGGGAAAATAATTCAGTTTTAATAGTGTTTGCCTCACAGAGAAAAAAATATATATCTTGAATGACTTAGTTCATTACATTGACAGCTTGTTTATTTAAAAAAAGAAGAAAAAGGAAAAGTTAATGGAAGGCATATGGACAAACAGGTTACTGTTTAAACTTTACTTAATATTCTAATTAAAAGTAGCAAAATAATACTAATGTTGTCAATGCTCAAGTGTGCTGAGCAAATGCTTGACAATAAGAGGAGACTATGTTTCATTTGTTGCATTTCTTAAACAAAACAAAAAATCTTTAACATATACTTAAAAATACAGTAAGTGTATAGCTGCAGTTTGGTGATAAATGCTTGGCATTTGTTTTCTTTTGAGTTTATGTGCTAAGTGACTGCTGGTGGCAGTGTAGCCCTTTAGGGATAGTGTAACAGTGAAGGGGCTGAAGGCAGTCTGATGCAAGAGAACTTATCTCCTAACAGCCTCTACTGACAGTGACCTTGCTGTATGTGTCAGTTTGAAGAATGACCTTCCTGGACAATCTGCCGTGGGCAATGTATGTCGTATTACCTTTGGAAAGTCCCTTTTTGTGTGTTGTTGACAAGGAGCATTAGCAAGGGTCAAGGGTGATGTAGCTGGCTAAGAATTGGGGGCAGAGCATGTCGCACCGATGTGGCATTTAAGATAAAATAAAGGGGAAAAATGTTTTGGGCTAGTTCCATGACCAAAGTGATGAAATTGGTGTCTTTTTGTTACATAACGTCTTTGGGCATAATGTTTTACACTGACCCCATTTTGTAATAAAAGGAGTTGTGTCTCAGTATGTGTCACTAAGACACATGTAATTCATCTAGTAGCTATCTACCCAATAAGTGATTTATGGTGCAAACATACAAACACACCAACCAAAGCACTTAAGCGCCATTACTGACCAGTGTTGTTTTTTTTAAGCTAATTAAGAATCATTAAATATTCACACAGTAGAACAACTTGCCTATATCCTAATGGCACACGAAGATGGATACTAGTTCTCTTTTTAGCAAGGTCACCGTTGGAACTATCCATTTTGTATTTTGCCTCCATCAGCCAATTTAGGATGTCCTTACAGTGACTTTGCCCCCCTTCATCCTTTCTTTGCACCCTCAGTTTTCAGGTCTGAAATAGGGTATTTAGAGTATTGACCACTTTGCTTTTTAGATGGCAACAAAAATGCTTCGTCCCTCCTACCAAAGTGAATGCATATTCTTTCCTTTCATGTTTATAGCCCCATTGAAAGATATATTCACATAACAGATTATTAGTTTATTATAAAGATAAGAAACAAGATTTATTCTGCAAGTGCAAATTGTGTAAAATATATTCAGTAAAAGTCTTATTGTAAAAATAACAAAAACAGAAACCTGCATTTGACAAAACCAAAAATCACTTATGCATTTAAAAGTGGCAGTAAATGATAATAGGGAGCTGTTTAAATTGTATTTTTAAACTGTGAGCTGCCAGGCTTTTGCCCAGAAAGGTTAGGTCATTACGTGCATAACAATATGCCCACTAATGCTTCACAGTTTGATCGGGATATGTCAGAGTGGAGTCTTTTCATTGTAACAATAGTGAAAATGTCAGGACATGGATGCTTTTATGCCTCTGAGGAGACTGTGGACTCTTCAACAGTACTTGTGTTTCTTACACTGGACAAGCTCCCATAACCTCGTTTTTACCAGAGTATGAAAGGCTCTCAGCAGGACAGTCGACCAGTGCTTGTTAGGGCAGGTCCTGGATCCTTGTCTCCTTTGGGCTTACAGCTGATATAGAACAAAGTACAGCTCTGATATTTGTTAGTTTCTAATGCTTTAAGGAGTCTGTGGAGAGGAGGATCCCCTATACACCTTAACACACCTTAAAATCTGGCTAAGAGCTTTTTTTGTGCTCTAGGCTTACAGAAGATTTTGCTGAGTCTTGTGAATGACTTGTGGTTTCTCGTTGGAAGTAAAATGTTACACTTAGCGAGTGCAGTTTAAAGCTGAAACAAAGAATAAAAAAAACCAAAAAACAAATGTAATATGAATCCACAAAAGAGTTATTGGCACAAATATAGTTGTTAATAGTTTCTATAATTCTTGGTCATGTGTTTTATTGGGTTTCAGAGACTAATGTCCATACAGACCATTTAATTGCTACAAAAAACACAAAAAGCCCCAAAATGATGAGATCGATTCATGTAAGGCACAAAGGTCTCATATTACACCTGCCCTGTTCTATTAAGATAGTGACAGTTGGCTGCTGTCCAATAAGCACAACGACCCAATTTCATAATAACCCTGCTCCTGAACTCCCAGAGACTGCAGTTACCTCCTGCTCCATTTCAGACTGTTACGTAAAGTGCCAATAAATCAGGATGGTCCTGTGATTCATTGTTCCCCATTTAATTTATTCCATTCTTTTTCTCATTTTTGTAAAAACTCAGACAGCTTTAGTTAGTTGAGAGTTGTGAGAACCTTTGTCATGCTGTGACTCTTGGGAGGGATGGAAAACACAGTAAATAGATATGAATTACTCCTGTCCCAGCTTCTCTCCCTCTTTCTTATTTCTCTGGTTCTATTCTTTTTCCCAGCTAACTCTGTGTGTTACCAGAGGTTTGACTGTCCAGTGGAAGCTCTGGAGTGTTTGAGTGAGCTGGATAGAGTTACTGAAGGCTGTACATAATCGCCTCCCTGCTGAGTGTCCTTTCATGTACAGAGGGTTGCTGTCTGGTAAATCAGTTACTTGTCTCGTGCAAATGTAGTAGACTCATATATATGAGTATTGATTTCAGGTTAAATGCTATATAACTTGACTAAGATGGCCACTGTTTCAACATGTACAGGGTGGGCCATTTATATGGATACACCGTAATAACATGGGAATGGTTGGTGATATTAAAGTCCTGTTTGTGGCACATTAGTATATGTGAGGGGGCAAACTCCTCAAGATGGGTGGTGACCATGGTGGCCATTTAGAAGTCGGCCATCTTGGATACAACTTTTGTTTTTTCAATAGGAAGAGGGCCATGTGACACATCAAACTTATTGGTAATGTCACAAGAAAAACAATGGTGTGCTCCCATACGGTAAAAAAATACATTTTTCCTGGCCAAAATATATTTCAAATATATGGTAAATATATTTTGTATTTGTGATGCTCCAAAAAAATATATTTTTGAAATTGAAAATATATTTCTTTCAAACCAAAATACATTTCAAAACATATTTTAGGGTGAAGAAAATACATTTCCAACCTTACAGTAGAATGTATATCAAAGTATCCTTTATTTAAAATATATTTAGTGCAATAATGATGATAATGATAACAATACTAAAAGTAACATGTTTTATGCACATCTGCAAAAAACAGTTGGATTCAAACAAAACAGAGTCAAAGGTCTATCACGAATTAGGTTGTTTATTCATTTGCTTACAGTATTTCACATTACACAATATCTCACTATAATGTAGCGTTCATTGACTTTGAAATTATCTGTCAGTGATACAGTAAACAAGATACAACAACTGCTATGTACACTTTAGTTTTTGACAATATATACAATTTAGTACTTAAAGGAACACACTCCACTGTTTTGGAAATAGGCTCATTCTCCATCTCCCTCAGAGTTAAAAATGCAGCGTCTTCTTTCTAGATCCGTACGTTAATAGGGCTCTGGAGCGTGATCTTACGGGATGGGGCGTAGCCAGGATTTTTGGTCAAGGCGCCATATTAGCAGGCCAAACAAATGCTTGCTGTGTGGTCGGTTGTAATGTTAGATTGCACTACCGACAAAGGAATAAGCTTGAAAACAGGCTCTCTTTTCATTGTTTCCTCACCTGGAAACATCATGAGGGAGCTTATGTGTTGGATGTTACCAAAAGAAGGCGTCTAGCCTGGATAGCAGCTGCGAGACGAGCTGATATTCAGTTCTCTACCAGCCACAGATATCTGTTGGTGTGCTCCAGTATTTTCATTCAGGTAAGTTCTAAATAAGTTCATATTATTATTTATAGCCTGTTAATTTTATTTTCAATAGCACAAACTTAGAACAAACATGCAGAACTACCTTCTATTTATAGAGTTGCTAATTATTTGGCATTATTGCAACAAACCAGCCTATGAAATGAATGAAACAAATCCTGACTGGGTTCCAACACTACACATGGGGCACTACGAAATCCCTGCTTCAAACTACATGCTACATACCACCATGCCAATCAGATTACTTCTTCCATGTGAGGGTAAAAAGGTGACCTTCCTGGATAAGATGGCAAAGGTTTGCTGCGTTTTGGTGAACATGTGCCCCAGTGTGGTAGTAAAACCAGGGAAAAATGCTCTTGTTAAATACTTTTAAGTCTTGTGCTGTTTATGTAGTGATAAGTTTTCAAAAGAGACAGTAAATTACAGAATGCTAGTAGTGGGTGATATTATACAAATGCTGTCATGATTTTATGTGAACATTTTGTCATTTGTAAACTATACATAACATTTTTTCTACATTGTAACTGATGTGATGTTCGACAAAGTGCTTTTAATTAAAAATAGGCAAACATTTCTTTGTTTCTTTATTCAACTTTTGAACAGTGGTATTTAGTAAGTACATATTCAGTAAATGCAAAGTATTTACATGACCCCCTAAATTAAAACATTATGGGTTATTCAGAACAGAACTATGCTTGGAAAAATATTGTCCCATCAGTTGATCCAACTCCTCCACAGTAGCAGGTGGAACTTTTCTTTTTTGAGGATGGCTTCTTTTACCTGTCACAACGAATGGTCTGTTTATGTTTTGATCAAGAACCTTTTTTTTGGGCAGCTGAAGAGGAGAAGTCTATCTTATGGCCAACCTCTGGCTGTATCTTGGTCATATTACCCAGCAAAACCCAGTATGCAGGTTCATCTGTAACAGTCCTTGTGCCACAGATCCTCACTGTTGCTTCTACATTAAACAGAAGAGCAGTGACATGGCTGCAAGTCTCCACGACTCTAGCCATACAGCTGCAGTGGGCGGCTTCAACCTTCCCTGTGATGCTCACAATGACCTGTGGCTGCAATGCTGCAATTCAGTCTTTAAGAGTGCAGGACCTAAAACACACACAGACAAAGTTCATTTAAAGACAAGAACTTTAATAAGCCAAGTCCGACACAAATGTGTTTTATTTACTTTCAAATCCATTTATCATAAATGTAACAAATAAAGTGTTTTTATGTATCCATCTATAGAACGCTGCATGTTATATTCTAAATCTGCATGTTTCTTTTTAGAAACCTATCAGCAAAAAATGAACCTAAAGTATGTAATGCAAGGATGTAATCACTTTCAAGAGGGAGAAAACATAAAGTTCGACTTTAAGTGACAACTATGGACACCTAATATGACAAGCAGATTCTGCAGGTCATTAATCAATGTATAAAACTAAAACAGAATGTATTTTTAGTGACACAGGACACAAACAAGGAAGCAAGATGTGTAATTAGGATTATTTATAATAAATATGAATTAATTAGGGCAATTTCTTTAACCATAAAGAATAACTAAATCCTTCAGGACAATGTCACATCAATGCACTGAACTCACTATGTTATCCCTCTAACAGAGCCTCTACATGTTCTCACTGTAATTTCCCCCTCACGAATGAATTTTTGCTAGCACTAATTTGAATGCTGGGGGGAATCAAACGCATTTTACTCGCAGTACTCAAGCTGACTTACCTTTGCTTGAATGACGGCGTACTCACAACGTGGAGGCTTAAAAATAGCCAAATCTTGTACCCAGTCCTTGGTGAATTGGATGTGCGCCTCCAGAGATTTATAATTGCGAAATTGGTGCGCCGTGTATGCTCTGACTCCACAGACAAGGTATGAGAGTAGATCATGCTAAGTCAATAGCGGTTTGGTCTTCAGGGTTTCTACTCCACGGCTATATTTCATACGGGTCCACATTTCAACAATCAAGTACCGTCTCTTTGCATCTGGACAGAATCTGTCTCTATACCGTCATTTTCTTTTGAGCTACGTTTCAGAATGGTTCGTAGCAATCTTGTTTTGATTCGTGACCTGCCAAGATGGTGCTGCGCTCCCACAATGCATTGCGACATTACGTCAACTCCAAAGCCCTTTGCGTGCAGGAGTGTATGCGCATGCGCATTGCCACGGTGGTTTAAAAAATAAAGATATAATGAAAAGTAATTAATAAAAATTAAATATTTAAACATTCCCACAAATGTGCAATGAACGTGCAAAAACTCTCTTTAGTAGTTGTTGCTGTTTCTTTCTTTCTTCTTTTTTTTTTTTTTTGAAAAATAACGACGTCTCTGAGGCGCGAAATCTGACAGCGAGAGGAACGGCCGGATACAGGAGACGGGAAGAAACAAGCCGATTATGTTCGCGTTAATTAAGTGGTTGGAAGATGTAAAATTCTCAATTCTGCCAACTGAACATATACGAGATTTTAATGAGGATGAATAATTAGCCGGCATGGAGGAAACGGACCTTTATTTCGTGGAGTGGCGACAAGAAGCCAAGGCGGGTGGCCAGTCTAAGAAGCCTCCATCATCAAGCTAGCAGGTGCCTTTTCCCATATAATATTACTTTATTCTCGTGTATTTGGAACGGAAGCGTAGAGCTGCCACCCAGGCAAAAGAGAAATATAAGTATATCACGTTATAACGTGAAAAGTTTATCGTTCTAACAATATACTATCATGTTTGAACAACATGTTTGAACAACATTGTACGAAAAATGTACATAATTATCACGTCCGTACAATATTGTGCGAACGTGACAATTATGTATATTATAATAACGTGATATTATATTATACAAACATGAAAAGCATAATGTTAGAACAATAAACATTTCACGTCATAACGTGATACAGCTCTATTTTTCTTTTGCCTGGGTGGCAGCTCCACGCTTCCATAATTTGGTAATCAAAATATGTAACTTAATTAATTATATTGTGACGTACTTTTGCCTTTTCTTATTATTCTGCCTTCTCAATAACTATCAAAGCCTATTCACATTTAATTTGGCTTTCACAGAAATCCTACCTCTCCTTCTGGCTACAGAGTACTTACCAAGGTTAGAAACAAAGAACAGTTATGCTTTATTAATGTTCGCTAATTACAATGTTCCACATTTCCTTGCTTTTTAAGTCATTTTTAGGCTTTTTAGAGTTTTTGTTTTTTATTTTTTTAGCAGTAATGTTTCTGCCTATTTATTTCAGCCCATGAAATCGAATGCAGATCTTCCTAATGTGAGATTTACATAAATGTAAGTAATTTTGTTTGTCATTGTCATTAATGTTGTTGCTGTTGTTGTTTTTGTGCAGTTTGCAATCATATAAACCTAGCAAGCATCAGTCAGCACAGTGACTAACCTAAACAGATTCTTGCTTTATTCACATATATTATATGTAATTATATATACCTGCACATTGTACCTAGGGTTGCAGCCACTTGGCCCCACCCCATTGTTGTGACAGCCCTGATTGTACTTATACACTGCATCTGAACAGGGAACAGTCTGCCACATTAATGTATTTTTAAGTGACTTGTTTGTAATACATGAATTTGTTTTTTACAGATGTCAAAGTCTCAACCTCATGCTGCCCTCCCCCATCCTCCTAAAGTAAGTATTTGTTGTTGTAGTTTTTTATGCGGTGTCTGTGTCACATGCTAATCATAATTATTGAAATAACTGTTTTCTAACAGATTTTCCAAAACACTAGTTATGTTTGTTGTTATTCAGACCAATACTACTGCTTAGACATTGTTTAGTGGTCATGCATGTTTGACAAGCTCGTTATGATACCAAAACAGTAGGCCTATCACAATAATCGATATATCGACTTAACACACAATACATGTACATGACCTCAATAATTGTTGATGATGTAATTTATCCGCCATTATATTTACAAAAATAAAATATAATGATAACAAAACAATAACATTAAATAACATTGTTTTCTATTTGTTAGAAAATTTACTATTTATTCAAGTTTTTAAGGTATCTAATATTTTGATTCCTGATTTCAATGATCTAAATACTTTAAGAATTAGATGTTGGTTTGTCAATTGAAAGTGTGTAGATCTTGCATTATTATGGTGTTATATTATGATTATACATTCAAAGACATAAAATGGTCTTAAAATGACAATGACATAACTTGTCGCAATTGTTTATGGGGCAATATACCGACCAACAAAAAGTCGCTATCGTAACAGGCCTTCAAAACAGACGGTTTTATGATTGATAAATTCAAAAAATAAATACATTTAATTTCTCTGAGATTCTCTAATATTCAGTTACAGTTCACAACACAGTTACCCGTACATGCAGTATTATACTGTAAATATAAATCTCTGCATTTAGCATCCCACTAGAAGCGTCACAGTTACTGCCTCTTTTTTTTTTTTTTTTTTTACAAATACCTGTACTATCACTAACACATTTACTGTTTTACTTTTAGCCTGTGGATACAAATGCAGATTTCCTTAATGTAAGTTGTGCATTTTAATTACATCATGTTATTTTTATTATTATTTATTTATTTGTTTTATTTTACATTCAAATATTTCAAGCTTCTTGGTTAAAGAAGCTTGATTGCTAGTAGGTAAAGAATAGTTCACCTATAATTCATATTCCCAATTAATTTCTCACCTCTGATTGAATGCCTTTGTTTGTTTTCCTTTTGACTATAACAAAACATTTTTGCTGGATATATATGGTGAATTTATATGCATAGATACAGTCGTAGTGCTTGACACATGCAAACAGCAGTAGATGTACTAAAAAGGAAATAATTACAATCATGATGTTGATTGCTGATGTCAGTATATATATTTTAGAGGAATGTTTTGTTTTTCACCCAAAATGAACTATATTGCTTCAGAAGAGATTTATTACCCTACCGGACTCTTATATATTGTTCTGTTTTTTGTTTGTTTTTGTTATTTTCAGGTTCAATGGTGCGTGTTCTTCTAATGGCCGCCTTCCCACTGGAGGTTTTGATCCACAGCAATTTAAAAGGTAATCAGCTTTGAAAGTCAGTTCAAATGGTTAGCTAATAGTACTTTAAAAAGCCTACAACTCTGTCACCAGTTTCTTTACCAAAAATTACCCATAAAAGTATCGCTCAATAGCATATATTGTAGTTCAAATGTTTAGTTGTACAAATATCAAATTTTTGGAAATCTAAAACTAGTCAAACACTCAAATGTTCATGCTTTTTATAGGAGGACAGAGCAAAACGGACATCGGCGCAGAGTGAAGAACTGCCCTTGATAAGGACACTATGACAGCCATATATAGTAAGTGAAGACTTTCTGTGTATCTAAAATTGCATACAGCACAAGTAACTTACTTTGCAACCATTAAAATAGGTTGTAAAGTAAGTTACCAATACAAATAGGTGATGATGCATTGTAGTGGTTGGTCTCAGACAAAGAAGGTCAACAGATTTATGAATGCTGGAAGGTAAGGAGAGACGACCAAAAGGGGTGTTAGCATTACTGTAATGTGAACTGGATAGACTTCCCATCTAGGAAAAAAAAGAGGTAAAATTATGCGTAAAATATATCTGTATTAATATCTGTATCTATATAAACAGAAATATCTGTTTGCTAAATGAAGCCAGCTAACATAAATCACATTTTTATTTTAACTCTGATAAAAGTAATAGAACTGTGACTTTTGTTTGTTACAGTGGCGGTAAGGAAGGGGTTTCCCAGCGTGTCCAGAAGGGCTTTGAGGATTGCCGTGAAAGCTGGGGGAACTGAGACTGCTGGAAAAGGAAAAGAAATTACATTTTAAGTATGCTGACTTATGTTCATACAATCACACACACATATACACATACACACACATATGTGTGTGTGTGTATATATATATATATATATATATACACACACACACACATATATGTATATGTGTGTGTGTTTCTTTTAGAATGTTTGAGTATGTAATGAGAATAAACTTATAAAATGAATATTCCTTGCTTGATTGATATGCTATATGTATGTTTTAAACATCAAATAAAGATTTCTTTCAGATGTTACATGTGAATGTGTTTTCTTAGAAATATATGAAGGGTTAAATTTATATTTTTTTGAATGATTTTAAATAAATTTAAATTGTATTTTGAAATATATTTTATTAATATATTTCAAAATATACAAAAAATGGCCAAAAAATATATGTGCTAAAAAACATTTCAAAATACATAAACATATTTCAAAATGTATTTTAAAATACATTTTGAAATACATTTCAAAATATACAAAAAATGGCCAAAAAATATATGTGCTAAAATACATTTTAAATATATAAATATATTTTAAAATGTATTTTAGCACATATATTTTTTGGCCATTTTTTGTATATTTTGAAATATATTTCAAAATGTATTTTAAAATATATTTTTTTACCGTATGGGCTTGGTTTCAACGTAACTTTATTCTTTCATGAGTTATTTATAAGTTTCTCTTTGTTCACAGCCATTGACATGTCGAAGAGGTTAACACGTGAGGAGCGGATCGAAATTGTGTTGATATCTGGTGAATGCAGTAACCGGGTCATTGCAGCAGATTTCAATGCAAGACACTCTACGAGACCACCCATCTCCCATGCTACAGTTAGCAAACTGCTTGCTAAGTTTTGTGAAACTGGTTCAGTGTTGGATTTGCCAAAATGTGGACGCAAGAAAACTGTCACTAATGAAGAAACATCAGTGGCTGTCCTAGCTTCATTCAGCAAGAGCCCACAGCGTAGCACTCGCCGCATGTCACTGGAGAGTGGCATTAGTCGAACATCCCTTCGGCGGATATTAGCTACTCACAAATGGCACCCTTACAAACTCCAGCTACTGCAGCATCTCAACGAGGATGACCCAGATCGGCACACAGAATTTGCAGAATGGGCAAAACAAAAATTGGAACAGGACCCTCAGTTCACGCAGAAGATTTTGTTCAGTGATGAGGCAAACTTTTATGTGAATGGTGAAACAAACAAAACCACCACTATTGGTCTGACACTAACCCACATTGGATGGATCCCTCCAAGACTGTTGGAACAACAAAAGTGATGGTTTGGTGTGGTATATGGGGTACAACGATAGTGGGTCTATTCTTCATCAATGGAAACCTCAAGGCCACTGGATATTTGAAATTGCTACATGATGATGTGTTTCCCTCTTTGTGCACTGAAGCTGGTACGTTCCATGAGTTTTTCCAGCAAGATGGTGCACCACCACATTATGGGTGCCAGGTCCGAGCATTCCTAGATGAACAGTTTCCTGGAAAGTGGATTGGTCGTCGTGGGCCAGTTGAAAGGCCCCCAAGGTCTCCCGATCTGACCCCCTTAGACTTTTATCTTTGGGGTCATCTGAAGGCAATTGTCTATGGTGTGAAGATACGAGATGTGCAGCACCTGAAACTACGGATGCTGGATGCCTGTGCTGGCATTTCTCCTGCGGTGTTGCTATCAGTGAGTGAAGAGTGGGAGAAGAGGGTTGCATTGACAATCCAACACAATGGGCAGCACATTGAACACATTTTATAAGTGGTCAGAAACGTGTAAATAACTCATGAAAGAATAAAGTTACATTGAAACCAAGCACACCATTGTTTTTCTTGTGACATTACCAATAAGTTTGATGTGTCACATGGCCCTCTTCCTATTGAAAAAACAAAAGTTGTACCCAAGATGGCAGACTTCTAAATGGTCACCATGGTCACCACCCATCTTGAGGAGTTTGCCCCCTCACATATACTAATGTGCCACAAACAGGACTTTAATATCACCAACCATTCCCATGTTATTACGGTGGATCCATATAAATGGCCCACCCTGTATATATAGACCCATATCTGTTCATTTATTGTACAATTTTAGATCTAGAGATTTAGAATTTTAGATATTTTTGAGAAACTACATCCTGCGAAATATCAAGCTGCTATGAAATGAGAGCAAATGAGAATCTTTGTTTTTACTTAAATTTGTTATCTGTCGGGGCGGTCTGCCTCTCCCCACCGCAGGGAAAAGGGTAACACCACCTGGGTCTGGGTGCAGTTCCCCCCTCCAGGGGCAAGGGTACCTAGACCCGGTTCGTAGAGTACGCTTGGGGAGTGTGATCGTGTGTACAGCGTCTCTTTATGTCTGTCTCCACGTTGGTTGAGTGTGGAGTGAGTGCATATGAGAGCATGAGGGTGGGAATGGATGTTTGTGTCTGTGTGTGCCTGTATGTCTGTGTCTATATGTCAGGTTGGGTATCAGACGCCACCTCTCTGGGGACATCTCAGGCCCTCCAAGGTTTGGAGGCCTATCTCCCCCCACCACCACTTCCCCTGCCAGTGGCGGACTCCCTCAGATATCGGTGCGTTGGTGGTTCTTTGTGTCTGGGGATGGGCGTCCGGGTACACACCGGCTCACTCCTTGGCGGCCGCTTATCGGGGCCTGGAGCCTGGGGCTCGTTCGGGCCACTTCGGAGGTGGGGTGCCCCCGGCCTCTCGGCCTGGGGCTCGGTCACTCAGGTACAGCTGGCTGCCGGCGGAGCTCACGGGCGCGTCACTGCAACTCCCCCTGGCTTCTGCTCCGCGGCTGCTGAGTGAGCCCTCATCTGGGACTCTCCTCAGCTCTTACTGGGACAGTGGCGCAGCTGCCCCTCTGTTGGTCTTCCTTGGTCTCTTGTGTTCTGGGGGCCTCTGGATGTCTGGAGTTTTGATCTCCTCCATACCTGCTTCATACCCTGGAGGACGGGGCTGTGGCTCCCCACACTCCCTAGCAGATCGTTACATGGAGAAACCTTTGGAATGCAAGCATGCTGATCCACACAGGTATGCTCACAGGTGTACACACGGGTATTCACAGACGCGGACTACAGCTTTCTTGGCTGCTCCCTCAAAGCACATTGTGCGCTGTCTATCTTGCGTGCTGCACAATATTGTTTATTATTTAGTATCTACTGATATCTACTGCTAGCTAGTTTATTGTGATGGTGCCGTTTTTTTTTTATTATGTTGCTCTTTGTTGTTTGCTTTCTCTTCTGTTTTTTTTTCTCCATACAGGTGACCCAGGTGTTTTGTTTTTTTTGTTTGTTTTTCTTTCTTTCTTCTCCCCCTTCTCACCGTCTCTTCTCCCCTTTGGTTTTCTTTCTCTCCCTCTCTTTCTTTCATTCTTTCTCCCTGTCCTATCCCCCAGTCATGTCTGTCCCGTTTGTAGCAACTGAAAATAAAATAAATTCATAATTATAATAAAGGTCAATCAAATGGACCAATATAGCAAGGCCATGATGATCCACTTGGTAAAATAAATCCGCTTGGCATCTTTCTTGGCCTTAAGACAACAATTCTGATGGCTAAAGATCCAAACGGGACACAAAAAGAAAAAAAGAAAAAAAATGTTATCTGTTTTTAGAGTGACTTTATCTGTGAAAACATTGCTTGCCCACTAATGGCTTTATTTACATAATGATTCATCATATTGAAGATGTCCCTCCGCTCTCATATTTGAATGCATGTTGTCATTAGGAACTAATTTTTTTGTGTCATTCTCAAGATTTGTATGTGTTCTGAAAACATAAGTATAATGGCTTAATAAATAAGAATGTGCCAGTCTGACTTTTTGGTCTATGATCATGTTTACTGTCTTTGGATATCATCTGATATAAATTAGTTATCTTACATTAATAACCTGCAAAGAAGCGAATGATTGTATTTCTGTATATTTCAAAATCAGAAGTAAACAGTGTTTGGCATGTATTAATCAATCCAAAAGCATGGCACTACAAAAATTAAATACAAAAAAAAAGCACCCCAGTCATGGAGGAAGAGGTCTTGAGAGAAATTTTGTTGTTCATGAACCCATCGATTCCATCTAAAGAGCTTGATCGGTGTCTGAATGGTTTAATGAATAAGAAATGCATGTGAATCATATGTACTTTTCAGTAAAACCTGTGGGAATTTTTGATATATTTGACAGCCATCATTCCCCAAACCGAAAATGGAATTTTTATAGAGCAGCGTTCTATCCCGTCAGTCAATTCCATAACTTGTGGAATCAACTGAATGCTGGTGGCTCTAATTTACTAGTTGCCATGTTACATCTAGCATTTCAAATTCAAATTCAAATTTTATTTGTCACGTACACAGTCATACACAGTACGATATGTAGTGAAATGCTTGGACAACTGCTCGTGACCTAAAGAAAACAAAAAAGGAAAAGGCTATGAATAAGATAGGAAATAAATATGAAAAATTAAAAAGGGTAAATTTAACTAGGAAGGAATAAAATATAAATTAAGGTTAAAATGAAATAACTGTACAACACAAATTAGAATGAAGGGTAAATTTAACTGGGAGAATAAGATAAAATATATAAATTAAAGTTGAAAATAAAATAACTGTACAACAAAATACACAATACACAATATAGAACTATATAAGAATGTATGAAGAAATCTAAATATAAATAAATATATACACAATAACAGCAGCTGTACAAGTATTAACCGGAAATGAAGAATATAGTGACCAGTGTTGTGCAAAAACAAAGTCCAGAAAGTCCAGTGTGTGTGTAAGAACCATATGTGTGGGTCAGTACTGTGTGGTGGTGTGATTGAGAGACCGTATCGCCTGCGGGAAGAAGCTCCTCCTCAGTCTCTCTGTGTTGGTCTTCAGGGAGCAGAATCGCTTTCCTGACCTCAACAGAGAGAACAGTCTGTTGTTGGGATGGCTGAGGTCCTTCACGATCTTCCTGGCCTTGGTCCAGCACCGCCTGCTGTAGATTGAGTGCAGGTCAGGGAGCTCGGAGCGGATGGTGCGCTCAGCTGACCGCACAACCCTCTGTAGAGCTCGTCTGTCCTGCATGGTGCTGTTCCCGAACCAGGTTAAGATGTTTCCCGCCAGGATGCTCTCTATGGTGCACGAGTAAAAGTTCCTGAGCACCTTGGAGGGCAGTTGGAAGTCTCTCAAGCGTCTGAGGTGGTAGAGACGCTGTCGGGCCTTTTTCACCACGGTGTTGATGTGACAGGACCATGACAGGTCCTGCGTGATGTGAACTCCGAGGTATTTGAAGCTGTCCACTCTCTCCACTGGGCACTCGTTGATGACGGGGGTCTGGTAGTTCCTCTCCTGCTTAGTGCTGAAGTCCACTATCAGCTCCTTTGTCTTACTGACGTTTAGAAGGAGGTTGTTCCTCTGGCACCAGTTCTCCAGATTCCTAATCTCCTTCAGGTAGGCCGTCTCGTTGTTATCAGAGATCAGGCCCACCACGACGGTGTCGTCAGCAAACTTGATGATGGTGGTGGAGCTGGTAGTGGCCACACAGTCATATGTGTACAAAGAGTACAGCAGGGGGCTCAGAACACACCCCTGGGGGGCTCCAGTGCTGAGAGTGGTGGAGGCTGAGACATGTCCGCCCA
Organism: Diplotaxodon limnothrissa; assembly: GCF_057381915.1. NCBI lineage: Eukaryota > Metazoa > Chordata > Actinopteri > Cichliformes > Cichlidae > Diplotaxodon > Diplotaxodon limnothrissa. The sequence continues at coordinate 5,040,578 of NC_140597.1, read as the reverse complement.
TCCTTACTGCCTGTGGTCTGCCAGTTAGGAAGTTGGAGATCCACTGACACATAGATGAGCTGAGTCCCAGATGCTCCAGCTTGGTGGTGAGTGTGGAGGGAATTATGGTGTTAAATGCAGAGCTGTAGTCTATGAAGAGCATTTTAACATAATTCCCCCTTCTAGTGTCCAAGTGAGTGAGTGATGTGTGGAGGAGATGAGAGATGTTAATCTACTTGAAATGCCCAGCATGCATATACCTTTAAGGGATTGTACTAAAAATATATGTACACATTTGCAGTACCGTACTCTACTCTGTGTAAACTAATGCTGTGACGTTTGCAAGTATTTCAGATGCAGCAAATGTGGCCCTGCCAGTGTGTTTCCCTCCCTCTCTGCACAGATTATTTTTGGTCTTCCGCTTGTCTCATCAGATGTGTGACTTGAAATGTTCTTCCTTTATCGACTATGGCCAGCGAGGCATTTAGAGTGTGCTGTAAGCGTGATTGGCTTGAAACTAACTTGGACTGCAACAAAGCACTACAGTTTATTGAGACCCATCAGAGCCACAGGAGTGACCAATCTGGTAAGTGAGTGGGTGAACGAGACACTCAGGGTACCTCTCCAGGCTTCCTGTCGGTCATGACTGCTGAGCTGGGAGTGGGACTGAAAGTTGAGATGTGCAAGGGGACAGAAGGAATGAGTGAGTGGGTGACTGGAAGAGCGAGAGAGTCAACTAGGCTACCTCTGGGTATGACTGAATAAGCGATTTGTATCTCAGTCACACAACGTATTGGTCTTTCTTAGCTTACTTCTTCTTACTGGTGGTGAACAAGCTTCTTGAACAAATCAGAACAAATTTTCAGGTAAACAGAATCAAAACTACTTCCTTCCAAAAAGAAAGCTTTCCCATCACTGGTAGAAAGGTAGTATAAACAGGTACATGTGCTATATTCCATGTCCAAACATTCAGGGTGTTGAAAATACAAGACAAATAAATAAAAAATGATGAATGTGTGCAACACAGTAAATGCACGTCCTGAAAAACACTTCACACACAGGGATTTCAGCTTTCCTGACATGTTAGATATTGCAGGGATTTTTCTTTGATAAGCTGGGAATTAAAGCTCCAAATTTAAATATTGACCTTTACTTCCAAGTTCACAAGAGCCACTGCTATTGTCAACACGTGTAATTCCCAGCCTTGGATGTTAGCATGCTTTCTGTGAATTACAAATCAATGAACATAAATTAGTGTAAAATCCTCCAGCACTTAGGGCTTTGCTTGCAATGAAAGACTGAATAGGAGGGGAAAAAGGGGCACCTCAGGGGATGTTTGGCTGTCCAACTCTGGGTCTGCTGGTCACAGCCAGGCGCTTATCCATACATATACACAGAGTCAGGGGGCTTATAGCACTGGCTCTGAAAAGAAGTGTGTCTTTGGCTGTGTGTGAATGTGGGAGTTAGCTTTCTTTAGCTTCAGGCTGTTTCAGGAATAGTTTACGGCCTACATACTGAGAAGCTTAGATATTGTTGCATGATAAATGATGTTGAATTAAAAATCCCAATATTTCTGTGTATGTTTATCTAATACTTACACTGACTGTTCAAAATACTGACTTTTTGTTAAAAACAAAAAACAGTAAGGTGTAGTTGTAGGGTTCTAATAGCATTCTATCAAGACGTATAACAACGTACATAAGCTCAGTTCAGTATAAACCTGGTAGCACTGGCACATTATTACTGCCATTGAGTGGATAATGTTGTCTTCAATGCTGTGCTTTTAATGGGTGAGTTTTAAAGGCTTGTTTGTAGCCACATTGTTGTGAGGCTACCTGTCAGTTTTGACTCATTTAAAGTGAGGGTTTTAGAGTTAATCTGCTTGAAATGCCCAGTCTGATCTGCAGGAGACTGGGAAACTATGTAACATGTGTTATGATCAGAAGTGATTGTAACAGGTTTTATTGTCATCTTGGAACTAAATTCACCATGTGCAGGAAGGAACGGAGCTGCCACAGATGATGAGCTGTGTCCTCAGTGCTGTCAAAAAGACAGAAGGGCTGTGTTACTGTGTGGATTTTTTATTGTTGAATTGGCACTACTGGTTTAATTATCATGGTAGTATTGAAGTCATTGTCAATATGCTGCTCTTCTTTTATTGGACATTTCACACGATTCCTTTTATACTTTACAGAAAATTGCACAGTCATTGTGCAGAATTTGAGAGCTTTATTTGCTTCAGTAAAATTATGGCCAATTAGGCATGCTTGAATATTTTTTAAAAAGTTGAAAGGATACTAAGGATTTTTTTTCTTGTTCAAGCATATTGAACAAGAATTGTAAAATTATAAATATCATATTAACTGTGAAAATTTGCTAGAAAGCATTAAGCTAGACTGCTTAACCAGTATGGCTTTAAAAGAACAGCTTTTAGTAATGATGTGACCAACACTTATTCTACCAGTATAACACTGTGTGACTTTTCTATCTTTAATACCTCAGAGCTGAGAGTGTTACAGGTACAGTAAGCAACTCAGTTTGGCCTTCTTGGATTTCCAGCACAAATATATCCAACTCTTGTTTTAGTAATATACCTTATAATCCCCAACAATGTTTTATATTAGTAGCACACATAAAAGTGAGGTTGTATTGACTTTAAGATAACTACACTAAACTAATCTTCTAAAAATTTCACTCAAGCCTAATTCATGCAAACACAAACACGCACAGAGAAATTTAAATAATTTAAATGCTATCAGCATTCTAAGATGCATTATTTCAAGAGCACTCAATGGAAAGTAATTGAATTATCGTACATGGTTGCGTCAGGAAGCTTGTTCAACTTGTTTGTGTTGCTTACAAGAGAAAGTGCTTAGCTTCTTTCAGCTAATTAGCAACTGAATGACCTTAGACACTAAAAATGCTAAAACAAATTTACTACATTTATTGTTTCATGTTTTGCAATTTAGATAGATACAAAGTGAAAGCAGAACTACATAAATGTTCCACATGAGCTAAACAGCTAGATTGCACAGTTTGATTGCACAATTACTTTTTTTGCTCTACAGGAAGAAAAAGAAGGAGGCTTAACCGCTTACTGGAAGGACATACGATCGGCTTGTTGGGTTGTTGAAAGCACTTTCTGTGCTCGTAGTAATGATGACATGGCACCCTGTGTACAGTAGGATTGAGGAGTACATTAACTTGACAATTACTTTTCCTTTAGGAGATGAAAGCCCTCTATCATGGTTTTGTGGGCCTTTAGTCTTCAGGGTTGCCCATATACTCAGCGGCACTGGTTTCCTCTCTTCCGGTGTGACACCCATCTCATCCCATTACCGTTTGTGACTTGCTACTGTCGGGAGAAAAAAGAACATAAATAATGTATTCCTCGGGTGTATCCACCCCCAGATCAATGGCAATTCAGAGACCATCTACAAAGACGGTTGGCTCAAGGCCATATTTGATCACTTCCACTGTGCACGATCACTGCTCCCTTTTTTGTCAGCCCGCTGAGACTCAATTATTTCCAAGTGTTTGTAAGCTATTGTTGAAAGAACATGAAGTGAATATTTAAAGTTGGTGAGGGGAAGAGAAATCTTTGATGAGACATGAAAACAGCAGATGGGAGGGTAATAGTGAACTGTTTAACGGAGAGAGTGGAGGAGAAAAAGAAAGAGGAGAATGGAAAATGATGCGATACTGTATCGTATTCCTCATTGGGATTCTGGGAAGAGAGTTGTATGCATGACAGCAGGCTAGCCTCTGCTGTGTTCATGCAATATAACAGACAAAAAGAAGAAATTACAGAGCACTTGATCACTGAAGGAAGCTGAGCAGGTCATTGCATTCAATCAGTAGTAAATGGAGTGCAACTTGTATGATTGCTCCTACTTTGAAAGGACATAAACAGTTTTTGGCATGGTTCAGTATTATTTCTAAGCTGAACCAGAGGGTATGCCACTAGTTTCAGGAAAGAAAGAAATAGATTTCCAAATAATCCCCAAGGTGTTTGTGGTTATAAATTAATATCTTGAAGAAGATGATGCAGATTTGTGTTACAAGGAACAACAGACAGAAAAGTTTTCCTGCCATGAGCGCGCAGATTTATTTTTCCTATCATATCCCTTGCTGGGCTTTTTCCTTCATAACCCAGATGGCTGGGCCCATAGCCCGAGATTTTCAGCACAAGAAGAATGTATTTATTTTTTCTTTAATTTCAAACTGTGTGAAATCTTCAGCAAGAATTGATGGTACGGATTGGCTGCTACTCTGACTGTGCCACGGATAATGAGTGTTTGTGTGAAGGGCAAGTCACACACCAAAATTAGATCAAAGGTCTGCACTCCATAGGCATCAAACGGTGGGTAGAAGTTATGCTCCAGTACGGGTAGTGCCATTCCTATTCAGTTACTCTGATGTCATACCACTGGTAATGACTGGATATGCTTAAAGAAACGGCTTTTGATGTTTGGTTCCCGAGTGAACATATCTTGGTTTTATCAGTCTAATTTACATTCCAGACAGTATTTGAAGGAGTTGAACTGTGTAGGTAATCATCCAACTCTTGCAGTGCAAGCACTGATCAGTCTTTGTCCAGTGCCATTAGACAAAGACTTCACAGTGTTGTTTTAGCTTCCAATACCTCCACCTGCCACGCATTGTGCCAAGCATGTCCTGAGCCAAATATCTGGGTTTCTGCGTGTGTCTGGTTTTATTAGACATGGAGTGATTTTTGTGTGGAAAATAATGCTAATACACTAGCATCATGGACAGAACACACTGAGAGTTTTGAGTTCTTTGTTCATTGATGTGGTGCCGTTGAGCAAAGACCTTATGATGGCGTCACACATTCAATGCACTCACATGGGCCAGCTTATATGGCCCACACTCACCACCTATTGTATAAGGAGTCACCAACTATTAATCCTCTTTATGTGGCAAATGTGGAGTGATTCTAATTACAAGGTGATGAAGTGATTAGCCTTTTGGCTAAGCCAGTAAAACAAACTGGCTTTACTGGGAGTTTTGCTGATGTATGAGTGTTTTGTAGGTTGCTCATTGGGTCTACACCTTCAATACTTTTGTATTTTGTTCAATGCATCTGCATGAGTTTACGTCCGTTCTAATAGTTTTTACTTTTGTGACAGCAACTTGCATTAAATCCTTCCTTCTCATTAGCACTAGGCATTATTGTTGAAGCTACATAGTAAAGATGATGGAAATACATATCTTTCTCTGTATTAAATTTGAGATCTGCTCCTACACAACCCTTACTGTTCATTTGAATAATCATTTGTTTGTTTTTTATACCAGCAAGATCTAGAGTACCAGAGGCGGAGCCAGACATTTGAAACACCCGGGGCTTAACCCAAAGAGTAGTATGCATGTGGGATTTTTTTTTTTTTTTTTTTTTTTGGGGGGCGGGGGGGGGGGGGGGGGGGTGTAGAAATGACTGAAAGATTAATAGGCTCTGTTCAAAAAAGAATGACTTCATATAGGGAAAAATATATATCACATGTGCAGGACACCTTAAACTAGTTTTTTAATTAAGCAGCAAGGCAGAACAAGGTCAGGGCTGCATCAAGACACGAGGACTAAACCCCAATTCAACCAGACCCAGAACTGATCCAGAATTAAAAACAGGACTACAACAGTTCAAAATCAGGACTACTGAGGACTTAACCAAGACAGAACCAGAATCAGAACTAGATGATAGCACTAAAAATCATCATAGACCTGCACTACACTTATTTTTTTAATTCTACCAAAGTACACTATTTAGATTGAGAAAAGTTTATATAATTATTCAGCCTTGTTGTGCAAACAAGCCTGCAGAACTTAATAAATACAGAATTTGAAAAATAACAAACCTAAAAAGAAACACTAGGTACGAGATACATGAGGATCTATGATACGGTGATACTTTTGGTAAACAACCATTTGACTAACATGTGTGTCTCACCTGCTCTTGTTCATCTGTTCTGTCCTCGTTCTCCTCTCTCTCCCTCTTTGTGCTGACAATCATCAAATATACAGTTGAAACCAGATATTTACTCTTCAGATAAAAACACTTTTTTAATTGTAACATCAAATCAGACTAAATGTTTATTTTTTTTAGATTGATAAATATAAAAACATATTTGTTAACTTTAAGAGTAAAGAGAGAAACTGTCTGTATTTCTTAATTGCAAATGGCACCAAATTGTATTCAAACTTGAGCCACATTTATGGAGCTCCACAGTTCTGTTCCTGGTGTTTTGGTTGATATCTCTTGATTTTCCCATGTCAAAGAAACAGGCTCTGTGTTTTGCCTTATATGCATCCACAGCTGTGCCAGCAATTTACTCACATGGACTCTACTAACCTATCAGAAGCTTCTTCAGCTCAGAATGGAATCGTCTGGAGTTTTCTTATTAATTAACAATAAATTTAGTGTACATGTACTCCTAAATTTGATGAAAGTGATAAAAATAGCTCTGTCTCTCTTTATTCTGAAATTTAACTAATTCAAAATATATTTCAATATTTATCTAAAACAAAAATTTACTCTAAATTGATGTTGTACAGTAAAAATGTTTTATGTTTTCTCCCTAAAGTGTATGTAAATATCTGGTTACAAATGTGAATATCCTGCTGTGTACTGAAATCCCTCTTGTTTTGCATAGAAATATACTGAACAACATACAAAGCATAATATATAAAATAACATTTACCTGAGTTTTTTCTTTGAAAGAACCCTCTAATGTCCATTCTTATGTTTCAGTACATAACTGAAACCGATTTAGTCGGGGAGGGTAAGAACTGAAAATATGAAATAAACACACGTAAGCTAAGACTCTAAAAAAAATAGCATTTGTTCGGCTTTTCATTTTGCCATTTGTTGATTCACTTGAAGAGCAAGTAACGTAATATTGGTCAAGTGATCAGTTTCATATCAATCTTTCGTGATGCACCGTCATATTTACATTATTTGTACAGTACGAATGATTTGCTTTGGTACCTGGTCAAACTTAAGCTCTCCTTAGTATGGCTGGCTCCGTCTCTCCAACAGCGCACTCACGGGCAGCAGCTGCCCCGCCCCCTCGCTCAGTCGCTTAGTGCCTGAGCTTGGATCATACCAATATCAGGGGGGGATTCACGCACAGTCGTAAATTCCCACAGTGTGCACTATGTGCTTCGAATATTGTGTGTACTTTTTGTTTTATACAGTTGTCAGCCAGGCATCTAACTATGAAAAAATTACACTCCAAAATACCCCGGGCTTCTGACAAAACAACCCGGGCTTAAGCCCCGTAAGCCACCCCCACGCTCCGCCCCTGTAGAGTACACTGTAGCAAATTGCTAAAGAACAAGATTTTTGTGCAGTAAGGTACCACTTTGAGTGCATTATTATCCTGTTAATTCTGATGCCTTTGAGGAAAAAAAATAATATCAACATACTGCTGCTCTCTGGGTTTTTCAACTGAATAAAAGTTTCTGTTGCTCATTTAAACTTTATCTCTGATCTGGTGTGTTATTTCTTTATTTTAAAGGGTTGCAAAGAATAAATGGCTCTGAACTAAAGTGTGGGGTGCTTCTGTGGATAGGATTTAGGGAAAACATGTTCAATTCAGTAGCTATGGAGGGGTTATTTCACTAATATAATAGTTATTTGTTAATTTAGACTTTTTTGTGTGTCAATTAGTTTATTTATTAAATCCAAACTCTTTTAGGTTTTACACAATTTATTTAGCATTACTGTTACACATTGTCTAATTATATCTTTTGACATATATGTCTGTAATATCAACAATAAAAACTGATGGAGATGTTAGTACACTGTAAAAACTGTGATTTGGGTTAATTAGTATCTAATAGGAAAGTAATAGTAACTATTAATCAGTAAAAACATGTATGTGTTGTTTTAATTAAATCTAAGCAAAATTAAACATTTTTGAGATGTTCAGTTATTTAAATTTACACAATTTTGTTTGGGGTAAATTAAGCAATAGTTTTTTGAGCAGATTTAACAAAAATGTATGAGTAGCGTGAAAAATGAAGAAATCTAATAGATTTAACTAATGAAAGCATTTTCATTTCAATCATTCTACACTTCCACCTGTAGTCTGTTGTGCCACGTGCAGGACACACACGCTTCAGCAGTGGATGATGATCTCCATTTTGTCCGAGGTAAGATTATCTGAATTTGTACGAATATACGACACGTTTTAAACAATAACGTATAGCAGTTTTGAGTAAAAGTTCTAAACAGTATGATACGTCAAAATTAGACTAATAATGACCACTGTAATGACAGTATTGTATTTTTACACAAAATGGCACGAAGTGGACTGCTAGCATAAGGTCACTTTCCAAGCCTTCGCAGCTGTGTTACTTAAGAGCTTTGACTAACCACGTTTTACCATATTAAAAAAATATATCAATTATGTATTTCGATGGGCTGTAACCTCCCTCATTTACTTTTAAAATTTTATGAAAACGTTTTGCACTCAGCAGTGAGTGATGTAGTTAAAATCATTTGTGCGGGATTTTGTCAGTCACGGTTTTTCAAAGCTTTTGTCTCCACGCAGTGTTTTTCAGTTGTGGTAATTAAGCTAAAGTGGCTCAGTCCAGCAAAATAACTGGTTTTCATTTTCATGCTGTCGGAGCCCTGTGAATTTAGTGCAGGCACAGTTCACATAGAGGGATAATGCAAGTTTCCAGTTAAACTTGGTCGGTGTATCAGTGAGACCCATGCTCAGTCACGATGTAACGATCTTCAAGACAAAGCTACATTCAGGAAATAATATAGTAATACGTGTTTAATCTGACATAAGTCTTTCATAATTTCTATGTTTTACACCCAATGGTGTTTGGATACAGAGATGACCTTGTGTAGATTAAAAGGACATCTTTTCAAATATGGGAAGATATATACAGTATATAAATACACAAATAGTGTTATTTCATGTCATGATCTGTCACCAAATCGGTACAGAAAATAGAGTCTATTCCCTTTTTAATCTAATAAAGAGTTTCATTGTTTTATATGTGAATCTCACCTTTAAAAATTTTAGTATTAATTCAAATTTGTCTTTAACAATTTGTGTGTGTAAAATTTTTACTTTGGAGAGTGCGATTGCTATTAATGTTGTGTTCTTTTCAGTTGTTGGAAGATCCCTCAACTTAAATTCAGCTGATCAGTATGTAGACTATGCATTTTGAATAGGTTTTGATGGATGATTGTATTGAATTAAACTACTAGTTTTGAAATTGAAGCAGCAGAAAATGACAAAGTTGACCCTACTTAATCTAACTTAACTCTGCCCATTTACATTTTATTCTAGGTTGAACGAGATAGAGCTCCATGTAATCACTGATGACCAAACGGAGAAGTTGGTTCTTTCATCAGGGATCCCACCAACAGTAGGAGGAGCTGCAAGGTGTTGTGAAGGATACCTTTGGGATTTCAAACAACTTAAGTCTTCAGTATTTTAAACCAAAATTTCAGGACTACTTCACTATTCGCAGAAGTGACCAGATAAAAGACAAAGACACTGTGAAGGTTGTTGGCATCACCCTGGTCATCCTGCCAGTTTTCGGCAGCCCCTCTGATCAACTGACTATGACTCATCATCCAATCCAGTTGTATCCAATGCAGACTCTGCTGCAACCACATCTTCTCAGGACACCATTATTCTCAAAAGGCAGAAGTTCACAGAACGTTGTGAGCCCTGGCCAAAGCTGTTCCCCATTCCACAGTCTGCACATGAAACTGAAATGTAACTGGAAAGAGCCACCGAGGAGTATAAAAAGAATGGAAATCTTCTGCCCACCTCCAAAGTAAAGACTGACATTCTCGAGAAGTTGGCTGAAACTGTATTTTCAATTATGGCCTATTCTTCCTATTATTTTGGGGCAAGCACTAGTGAAGAATTTCAGTGCATACAATCTAAATTAATCAGAAAAATATTATATTATAAATTTTGTATATGTTTTAAATTCCACAATAAAAACAATTACTGTTTGAATGTTGTCTTTGCGAAATTGATTCATTTTACTCAGAAAAGAAGTTAAATTAATTTGATTTTCTCTTACTATTCAGTCATTAATTATAAAGTTTAATTGGAAAATTAGTGAATCCAATTAGAGTTTTAATTAAAAACAAAAAGTTGTTAATTTTTTTGTAATGGATATTTTAGTCATTTTTACTAAACCTTTGCCAGATCGTTAGTAAATTCAAAGTAATTTTTCTCAGAGATTCATTTCAAATGAACTAATTTTTTGTTATAATTAGGCAATTTTAACCTTCAATTTGAGATTTTGTCCCTAAATTCAACACATATTTAAAAGACAATGTCAATAATATCTATTATTGTTTTTTGTTGAAATTTAATTAACATTTTATCTAAATTTTACATAAATCACTTGAAATTAAATTCTACTTAAGTAAAATAAGTGTCACTTTGTTGCCATAGGTTTTTTAAGTAACCTCTAGTCACAGTTTTTACAGTGTAGTGTGTGCACACTGTATACTGTGTAACTAAGACTGGGATCATGTTGTCTCAAAAAAGAACAAGATGAAATTCTGCACACAGTGTTGCTGAGAGTTTGAGTATGTGAGCTCTAGGCTGAGCACTGAGTGTATACCCTTGGGTTTCAAGACACTGCTCTAAAGATCCTTTGTGAGTTGTATTAGAGACTGTCTGACCCTCTAAAGCAAGAACTCTGATCTCTCAGCTGCTGTGGGAGGTGGTGACATTTGGGTAGTCCCAACCTTATCAACCGTGTTTTTAAATTTAGAAAAAAAAATCAATTATAATAAAAATGAGAAAAGTATATAACTTGCCCTGCTCACCATCAGCAAGGCTTAAAGAATAATTTATGAAGTTATATGTTCACTCAACTTTTACATACCAGAGTCAGTAAATTGCCATCCTTGTTTTATGTCTAACTTTGCTCTAAGGTAACATCTTAGGACATTGCATGTGTTACAGTAACTTTATCTTTTTTATATACAGGCTGTGCTTTTCCATGATCTAATATTCCCATGCTGATTTTCTAGATTTAAATATAATTAATTCTACCTATAATTAGACAAGTACTTCATTTCATATATATTGTCATTCAATCAGGAAAGTGTTATACTAGACTCCAATATTCTCAACATCCAGTTATCCAATGTATTTCCTCAGATGATCACAGACATAAACAGGAAGAGAGATAATTGCATTTGGGTTAAATAGAGGATTGTTTAAATGTAGACAGTGCCTGTTATTTATTTATTTATTTATTTATTTATTTTCTCCTCTGACTCGTCATCTGAGATGAGTTCTTGCGGTTATTTACCAGAAATGAGTCAGCAAATGTAACCATTTCCTTCTTTATAGTAACATGCAGGCATAAGGATGCACTGAGTGCTTCTAGAGTCTATCATCATGATGGAGACGATATCAATATAGTTTCCAAATGGTCCATTCAGATGTTTTAGAAATATATCAAAGGAAGTGTGGGTAGTGTGGATTCCTGTTATTATGCAGTCCTACTAGCTCTGTCTATATCTTGCATGTCAACTGAGAGGAAAAATGTTAACTTGCAATGCAGTTGCAAGTGTTAATACCTTAATATAGATAAATCACAAAGCCATGATTATAGGTTTAATGAAAATTCATATTACAGACTCGAAACACTGTATCGCTTCTGCTTACCAAATTCAAAAAATTAAATAACATTAACATGATTTATGGAAGGTTAAATATGTTTTCTTTCCTTTCAATGTAAGGTCCCTATAAAAATGTCTTTTCTTATTCATAATGTTGATGCAAATCAATTTATTGTAATGCCAGTAGAAAAAATGCGCTATTTGTCTACCAACCTACCAACACTTCAGTAAGAGAATGTGAAAATACTGCCTCATGTTCCTTTAGTATAGGTTCAAATGAAAGTCAAAATCTAGAGGGAGGTGACCAAGAAGGCAATGTGTTGTGACTGAGCAAATTGAGCCACATGAGAGAATACACTACATGACAGTCAGCAGTTTTAATAAGGATGTTCTCACTGACAGTAAGCTTTAATGAGCAAGGTGAACCAAGCCATTTTTAATGAAAAAAACTGAATGTTTTCCTTTATCTCAGCAGGTTTTGCAGGATCTAAGCACAATGGTGCTTTTTTAGGACTCTGTAGGACACTATTAAAAATAATATATTACAGAGAATATTGACGCTTTACAAGCAAAAACTGTGGAAATACTGTTTTACATTTTGTAAAGTCGTCCATAGCAATAGCAATAGTAATAACACACTTCAAGTCACTAAGTAATGTTTGAATTAAGAGCTTATACAAACCTCCAAATATATCAATGCTGCTACTAAGAAGAGCAAATTATCTCTCACTCAAAGCAAATGTGGGTTTATTATAACAAAAGACTGAAACACATGGGCAGCGATGATGGAGGATTAGTTAACTCAAGGATTTTAATTGCTTGTCATTGCTGGCTTTTCTTTGACTGTGATATTTCAGACTTAGATCCTTATCCAATGATCATAGTCCTTACCTTTTATTTCTCTTTGGTAAGTATGCTGGCCTTCAGAATTTGCAGTTATGTTTTCCGCTCAATTTCATTTGAACTACATATGAAAATCTAATTTAATAAGAGATATGTGTACTTTATAATCCAGTAATATTGGATATATGCACCGAACTAAATACTATATGATTATATAATTAACAGATTTTTAGGCTGTGTAGTCGGCTCTATTTTCGTAATGACGTATTATCAGTAACTAGCAGTAAATTACTGGTGCTCCTCCAAGGGTAGATGGTGGGTGTTGACAATAACTATACTGTGATTTTGGTGAACTTTTGATTACATTTAAAGTATATAAGAAATGAGATTTTAACACTGCCATCTCCACGCCTTCTCACTTTTTATATGTTGAGCAAGAGAGTTAACAGTTTAAATAGAATTGAATTTAAATGAAAAATGATATGCCTTTATTCAAGTTTTATTTTTTATTAGGTTTTCTTGTTGCTTGTTTTAAAGTCCCTGCACAAGAGTTCAGTGTGACCTGGTCTTAGCCTTGACTCAAGCTATCGTTTTGAGCCATTACTTGGTGGATTTGCCAGTGTTTTAAGGATCATCCATTGTGAAAGGTTCACTTATGGTTCAAATTCATCTTTTGGACAGATGGCCTCAACCTTCAAGCACTCTTTGATATCATGCAGAATTCACAGATGAATCATTTACTGCAAGCTGCCAGTCCCCGAGGCTGCAAAGCAACCCCGAACCTTTCCTTTTTCACCACTAAGCTTCATAGTTGATATGACATTCATGAAAAGCTGTCTTTGGTCTATGCCCATCATATCTACTGTTACTGTGGCCAAACAAGTTCTATCTTTGATGCATCTGTCCGTAGCACATTATGCCATGAGGCCTCTGGCCAGATTGTTAAACTGTTTGCAGATTCTCGAGTAAATCTATAAAGATTCTTTCCTTTAGATTTATGTACTTGTGTTCTTCTTTTATTTATATTATCAAAAACAGTATAAATATACTGTACTTACTTCCACTCACATCTTTAGGCAGGAATAAATGTTGACAGAATAATAAACCATACTATAGTAGTAGTAGTACTACTACTACCACTACTACTACTACTAATAATAATAATAATAATAATAAGAAGAAGAAGAAGAAGAAGAAGATCTGATCTTTGCCTTATTTGCTGTACAGCATATTATTTAATAAAGACCTCTGTGCTAATTATCTGGTTGGAAAAGGCTTTTCCCTGACAAGCTTCCCATGCAGGTCAAATTTGTGCAAACTTTGCTGTTTGTAGAGATATAGAGATATGCATTTTGACAAAAATAATTACAGTAATGTGATGGGCTTTGCATCAAATACTCCAGTCTTGGGTGAATGTTGGACTCCTTTGAATAAGATTTTGTGAATGTTTCCAGATTCTTAGTTATTTCTGGACAACAGCATGGTAGAGCTACACACTTAAGAAGCAACGTGAATGCCAAACATCAGTTAGAGGTTTACATTAAAGAAGACTGGTTGCACCTGTCTCTGCTGAATAGTTTTAACCATAAAGCCTTATGTGGAACACACAATTCTATTTTTATGGACTTTAAGATACGAATGAATGTGAGTCTAATGATGTCATTTTTATATATTGAAATATGTTGAGAAATAAACAACATCCCCTGGGGGCAGAGTGGGTCATGTGTAGCTCACAAGACCCCTTGATACAGACACACACCAGCTTAAAGACAGCAAACTGTGGCATTGGAGTTGCATAAGTGTTGAATGCAAGAAGATGGAGAACAAAGATGGGAAGTGTCAGATTTTGCAGTGGACTTGTCACGGTTGGCAGAGGTAAACGTGCAAATAGGTTCCTTTAAAGAGTCCTCTTGTGCTGATTAACAACATTCAGCATCATCGTTGTTAATCATCAAAGTTCATAGTCAATATTTTTTCTCCATCAATGTTTCTATTGCCTATAGATTTGATCAAAAATTGGAACAAGCCATTTACATTTATTACAAAATAAAATGTTAATATTAGGGATTTTCTTTGCAACCTATCTTATTTAGAAAAGTGAATCACACTTTATTGCTGCTTAAATATGAGGCATGCATAACAATCCATATAGAAAATACCTTAATGGTTTGCCAAGTGTGGCTAATGTTAGTAGTGCTAGCACCAGCAGCCTTCATGTCCATGTATCTGTACTGAATGTGGTTAGGCATAAGTAGTTGCATGCCATTTTATTCTGTCACAGTTAAAAGAATCAAATTTATTTTCATTTTCTGCATCAAAATACTGACAAATAAGCTGTTATAACAAGATTTTTATTGATCATACTGTTCTCATACAACATTCGGGCACAGAGAGATGGGAAGCTGCCATCAGATAGGTCTGCAGGATGGCAGTAAAGCATATTTGACTCAGCATTTTACTCAAGCTTTAAATTAAATATGAATAATTTGTTTATCCAACTAATATTACTTATTTGAACTGGCGTATAGTAGCTACTTTTAGTCATGTGGTTGATGAATCACATCATTCCACAGATAAAACAAAAAAAAAGAAAAACGAAATGATCTCCACTTGGACATGCCTGTTCTATGATCCATTATAGACCTGTGCATGGGCTTGCAATCCAAGCCACACTGATTGACAGTGTAATGGGGAGGATAAAAGTGGTGCAGTCTACAGCGTGGATACAAACTCTAATTTTATTTTTATTGCACAAAAAGATGAGACTGTGATGGTAAAGTCGAAACTGCATCTGGACAGAAACATCTGCATTATGCTGCTAACACAACTTTGGCTATTTGCAAGCATTTGCACAGACAGCATGATAACTCTAAGCTAGCCAAGAAGCCAGAGTGATGATAAAGCTGAGTGGGATTTGTGTTGTTGTGTCAAACTGTAGAAAGTAATGTTCTCTTGGAAGTAATTAAGTAACGTACTACATTACTTTACTTAAGTATTTTGTGTAATATGTGTAATACATTGCTTTTTTGAGTAACGAACCCAACATTTACAGTAAAGTGAGGAAATATCGCCACAGTGCACAAACATTTGACCACACAGCATGCAGTTAATTCGCACAAATGTGATATCTTTGATATTGCTGCTTAGTCGATGAGAACCAAATGAGAATCAATACCAGAATCGATAATGGAATCATAATTACTAAATTCTTATCAGTTCCTATCCCTAATTGTTCATTACAGTAGAGCTAGTACACTACATCTCATTGGATGTTTACTATGCGGGTACAGTGCAAAGACAGTATCTTTACAACTGTCTTCTCCTCATTTAAAATCTGCTGAAGTTGCATAATTAACAAACTATAATTTGTTGAAATAACTGTTAATTTTGCTTTAACTGATATGTTTGGCTTATTAGCATCTTAGGGATCCTGTCTGTCCTGTCTGTGGTTTTAGGTAGTCACCATGTGATAAAGTAGTGACTGTGCACAAAGCTGCCTGGTGTGCACTCAGTCGTACCAAGAAGCTAATGCATGTCAAGAGTACAGAAACAACAGAACCTATCTAATTAGCTGTGCAACAGAGCAGCAGCTCAGTAAATGCCTTTTGTAAGACTGGACAGCAGTTACAGCGAAAAACCTAATGGTTCAATGAGAGTGAGTGATTTTGGATCTTGAGTCTTTGGCAATCAAATCTTTACTATAAAGGGATCTGAGAAGCACAGAGTAGAATATAAGAGTTACCATAACCGACCACATTATGGATCCAGTCTGCCTTCCGGTGGTTTAATATTACACAGTAAGTGAGTTCAGTTGCTAGTCTAGTTGCAAGTCTGTGCTATTCATAGGAAGACTAAGAAAGTTGGAATAAATATCCTCAGTATCCTTTGTCTCTTTGAAAAATTTGCACTTTTGCATTGATTTACATGTTACAGCCCAGTTTCCCCCAAAAACTCATTGTTACTTAATTCAGTTTTTCAAGATCTACTTTTCTTGGAAAGTGGATCTTGTTTTGATTTTTTGTTTGTTTGTTTTGTTTTTTACATAAAATTTTAACCTTTTTTTTGTACATCTCTTTTTTTTTTCTTTCCTATTATTACATACTAAGGTTTTGAATATCCAATCTCACATAATGTGTTTGTGTATTGTAAATAGCTGATAAAAAGTTAAAATGTCAACCAACACTGTGAAAAAGCCCTGTTTCTGTGATAACAACTTACCCAGCTGTCTAATTACCTCAAGAAGAAGCTCTCAACATCTAATGGAAGGTTTCGCAATCATCATCCTTGTATTCAACTTCTTATTCGCTGGCAACAGATGTGCTAAAGTTAGCAAGTTTTTTGTACATCTCTGATTGCAGTGATGAATGCTGCTCACTGACAATAGTTTTGAGAAGTGCCCTCAAGCCTATTGAGCTCCAAGATCACGGACATTCAGTATCAGTTTTTGTCATTGTACCTTTCACACAAATATTTTTCTGAAGTCTTTGACTATTTTAATTACAATATGTACTGCATGATGATGAATTCCCTCAATTATTTGCAATTTCATTTTAAGAAATGCTTTACTTAAATTGTTGAACTGTTTGCCCCATTCAGCCGTTGACAGTGGTTAACCCATACCCATCTTTACCTCTGAAAGACTGTGCTCATCTGGACTATTCAATATATATATATTCATTAGTTGTGGTTATGAAAGCATATAAAA
Organism: Diplotaxodon limnothrissa; assembly: GCF_057381915.1. Taxonomy (NCBI): domain Eukaryota; kingdom Metazoa; phylum Chordata; class Actinopteri; order Cichliformes; family Cichlidae; genus Diplotaxodon; species Diplotaxodon limnothrissa. The sequence continues at coordinate 5,023,407 of NC_140597.1, read as the reverse complement.
TAATGTTATAATCACACTTAACTGTAAGTAAATATATGTTTTATTTAGATTTTCAAATAGTTGCATTCTGTTTTTATTTAGATTTTAACAGCACACAATTGTTTTCCAGCAGGTGGGTTGTGAATAATCCTATTTGTTGCTGACTTTGCTTACTTGCATTTCAAGGCATATATGAAGAATATGGCATTCTGGTTGTAGAATTACATCTGTTCATAGTTGAAAAGCAGTTTTTCAACAAATTAATTCAACACCTGAAGTTTAACAACAGTTGAATTCTGCTCTATCATCTCAGGCATAGATAATAGATAAGGGTTGCCATCATCAACTTTTATTGATGAGCTGTGATTTTCACAGAAGAATATATAATATTTTATGTGAAACTTTAACTTAAGAACGGTACATATGCATCTGAAGGTAAATAAACATCCATCCACTTCTGGGGTCGGTGGGTGGGGGTGGGTCAGGCTGGGGGCTGGAGCCTATCCCAGCTGTCTTAGGGCGAGAGGCAGGGTGCACCCTGGACAGTTTGCCAGTCTGTTGCAGGGCTAACACACATAGACGCAGACAACCATTCGCACTCACATTCACACCTATGGGAAATTTAGAGTTAACCTAGAGTTAACAATTAACCTATCACCACTAGATGCATGTCTGTGGACTGTGGGAGGAAGCCGGAGTACCCGGAGAGAACCCACGTAAACATGGAGAGAACATGCAAACTCCACACAGAAAGACCCCGGCCTGATGGTGGATTTGAACTCAGAGCCTTCTTGCTGTGAGGCAACAGTACTAACCACCGTGCCACCCTAAATAAAATATATAAATAAACCTATATATTTTATTTATGTTATTTTATTTATAAAATAACATAGACTTCATCTAAGTCCATCAATTCACATGTATGGGCTTTCCATATGGCTTGAAACAACTACATCCACCAAACATACTTTAAAAAGGTTCAGTTTGGCAAAAGATAACAACTGCAGGCACGTGCAGAGGGGGGGGGGCTAGAGGGGCTTGAGCACCCGCCCCTTTCCTGATGGGTGCCCAAAGTGCCCTTTTGTTGAGGCAACTTTTCAAAAAAAAGTTATTATTATTATTTTTTATGTGTGTGTGCGTGCGGAGTCCTGTCTGTGCCCCTCAACAATAATATTTAACTATTAATCACAGTTTTGCTAAATAAAAGGATCTGGCTTGCATCAGTCACATGATCACATTTAACCAATGATCGCCCTTGACGGCAGAACGCGCTGGTTACGAGCCGGGAACGAGCTCACAAAGAGCACGCGCATTTTAGCGGTCCGGAGCTGTAGGAGAAACACAAGTTAACTCAGAGACACAGACTGATGCGACAAAACCAGTAAGTAGGTGTAAAGCGCACACTGTAGTGTGTAGCACACAGGAGTATTAGCTTATTACGTACATGTTGTCTTGTTGCAGCTGACGAACTGAAACAAACGAGCATGCTGTGTGTGCAACAGCGTGACAAACATTACCTGTCCTTTTTTATTTTATTAATGTGTGTGTTTTATTTAGATGGATTTTTAAAAAAAATATTACTCATGATATAACATTGTCCAGACATGGCTGGTAAGGACATGAGGAGGAAACAGTAGGAGCTGTGTGAGGCTACTAAAGGCAGTGCTATAACATTTTTCTGTCATCATTTTATTATAGATTAAGTGCAAGAGTTGTTAGGTGTGGATAATTAGATTATAGTTTATTGCAATAGCAAGTTGTGCCTTGTTCTCAGATAGACAGCAAGTGGAGAGTGATATATGAAATGATGGGATGGAAGGAAGAAGAGAAGCAAAGAGTGATTCACAGGCAGAGCCTAATTTATTTCTCACAGTTTTTTGTGTCCTTATGGTTCCAAGCGCTGTCACCAATCTTTGCATTTTGTTATTATCTCATGACACTTGTTTAATCAGCTACCATCTCTCCTGTGGACTTTTTAATGTCTACAGTCTCAGATCAGCACAGCCCTGCCCTCCAGCACTATCTACAGCAACCCCTCAACAGCAACATTGTACCCATCGGATAAATCATTGGCTACGTTTGCTTTGCCTTGTTGCCCATATTAGATTCTTGATGAATGTGTGTTGTTGTTATTCAGCCTGGCTCAATGTGCCCCTTTTTAACTTTGAGCACCCGCCCCTTTAAACCTCTCTGCACGGCCCTGAACAACTGGTTGATAAGATTGGCGTCTTACCATGAACACTGACCTTCAGTTATCACCATGGTTGTTAGACTGTGGTTCTACTGTACTTTGTTGCCATTTAAGAATAAATATGACTTTTTTAAATACAATGATGTAATATAAATGATATAGTACATAAAGGCAGAAAAATTAAAGGAATCTAAAATGGAATAGTAAGCAAGACAGTCTTGGTGGACACCATTTATTTCAGTAGATTTGCATAACTAGCTTGTGTTTATTCAGTTTTTATTCTGTATGGAATAGCAATACAGCCATCATAGTGATTTTTATTTATTCATAAAAATTGTGCACAGCTCATTGATTTACTGCTCATTGCCTTAGGCCTGTCTCTTTCACACAACAGTTTTCTTCTATTTTCCTGTGTCTGATAATCTGTGATAAGTTGTGAATTTAAAAAAAAAAGAAAAAAAAAGTTGTCATTTCTAACATTCAGAATTTCAAATTGCTATAAGTATTTTCTTTCCCTTTTCTATACTGGATACTGGAAAATAATATCATTACTATTTCGATTCAAATTAGTTGATTTTGAGTCAAAGTAACTGTTTGTGACAGATATAGTAAAATGATCTCCACATCTCTGAGATACTCTATTTATTCAAGACTGGAAAAAATCAGAGTAGTGCTGTGGTATGACTAAAAATTTGTATGTTTACAGTGCAAATCAAAAGACTGTGACATCCATGTGTATGACTTGGTACGCTCTCTCTGGAGGAGCTAAGCAATGCCCACAATAACACTTTGAAACAGAGAGTACCGTAGGTGAAAAAGATTATGCGTGCCATTGGTTAAAGCAAAACAAATTAACAACTATTAAAAAATAAAACCTGCACTCACAGCTCATTTTAAGCAGAATTTCTTCTGGTGCATCTTTGGTCCATCTTCATACTTTCCTGTTCACTCTTGTGCTACCTAGCTTGCTAGATGTATCTGGTTTGCTCTTTAGTTGTAATTGACCTGGTTCTTGGGTATCTGTTGCTTGTAGTGTTCCCCTCTCAAGTAAATTTTACCCAGCTTTCTATGTGGAAATTTTTTTTAATAATTTACACTTACTTAGTTTACAGCAAACGTTCAAGTCACTGGTACTGTGATATATGGAAACAAATCTTTTTAAAGGAAACTTAAACCAGCACTTGGTAACATTTAACCATCAAAATCTAACCAGTTATTTCAAGACCAATTAAATTTTTGTGCCAAATTTGAGGAAACAGTGAGCCAAACACATAAAGCCTCTGACCATAGTTGTCTTTGTTTAATACCCACACTTTCTGATTACAGGAACTGTGAAAAATAAGTTATCATCTTTGTCAGATGCTGTCCATAAAGTGGTCCACTTAACAAGATTACAATTATAGATGTTTTAAGGCTGTTAAACCCCTCACTACACACTTTATACACTTTTCTCGGACAGGCATTAACATTTTCACATTTCTCTCTCTTGTTTAAACATTCTCAAAGTTCTCAAAGTTCAAAAGAAAAATAAGTCCATAGAATGAAACCAGAGATCAAAACCTGTTTTCAGGCCCAAACATTTGTTTGAGAAATAAAAATATGAACATTTTCCTATAAATAATAATGATGGATTTTAGAACTAACAAATTTAATTTCACTTTGATGGTGCAAAACATTTCAACGACATTGTTGGGTTTGTTGGGGAGAGAACTTACAAACATACAGTACAGCACTTTAGAGTCACAGAAGACACAGAACAATGCGCCGTTAAAAAAAACAGAAAAAAGCATGCAAAATTGTGCTAAGAAAAATCTGCGACACTGTGAGGCCGCGAAAGGTGAACCGTGTTATAACGAGGGACCACTGTATAAGGCTGATGCGGTGTCTCAGATTCTTACAGTTCTTTCTGTCCTTAACTCATTACCCTATACTGAGTTTTAAAAATATTCAGATCCACAAGCAGCAGATATCAGTCTGCTCAATGATCCACACTGTAGCTTCGAGTGCTGACAGAAAGACAAAATACAACATTTTAGATATGCTTACTCATAAATGGGCATCAGACTGTCCAGGTGTGACTACTATGAAAGGAAGAGCTTACACGTTGAAGCAGGATGAGAAATACATGTCACAATGAGAGCCAGCACATTAAGTCATCACTCCATCATCACGTAGAAATGTTAATCAGGTTGGAGTAGTAGGCAGGATATTGTGCAGGGGAGGTGGTGTGGCAGAGGTGACAGAAGGCTTTCTGTCTCTGACAAGGCCTTTGCAAAATCTCTTGGGCAGCTTGGCTGTGGGCATAGTTTAGCTCCGGGCTTCTTCTCTGTTTTTCTCGGTTCCATAAATAACAAGGGGCAGACGGAGGCAAAGACAATGAGCAAGTGAGGACAATGTGGCAAGGAGGCTGAGCGCCTGAAAAAGAAACAGACAGTTAGTTGTCCTGAAGACAAAAAGAACCAAACAGTGATTTGTTGTTCAGAACAGAGTCAGATTGGGGATGAATAGTAGCATAACATTGGGAGAACAAAAACGCAAAACACTGCAGAAGAGAGATAAGGTTCACCCTACAAAGGTATGGGGGAAAAGGCAAGATGCTCTTTCTCACCCTGAGAAATGCTTTAAGGAAATGTACTTGCTACTGGACTGCAATTAATGCTGTACTGTGCAAGGAATGATTCAGTGTACTGAAACGTAGAATAATTACATACTGTATTATCATATATTAAATACATTTTTAATCTTAGCGTAGTATACCAGTCTTAGTGAGTCAGTTAGTAACATGGACACTGTGCCCCATACATATAGTGTTTTTAACTATGTTTCACTTGGTGCTGTAGGTTATTTTACTGTGGGAATGTTTAGCTTCTTTATATATTCTGTTGACATTTCAATAATAAGTGAATACGCTAGCGAAGTAAAAAGGAAAGCAAATTGTAATATTGTAGATAGGAGTAAATAGAGCCCCAGTCATCAGGCACTTTACATACTACTTTCTATAAATTTTAACCAGGATTTCTCTTTTTATTGTGTATATAACGGTCACCCTGACCAGTAAGAAGGTCAGACTTTTCCACAGGTCACCATAGGGGAAGCTGAACGGTAGTTTGCATGGTAAAGTGGCACTGCTTTACTTCTACAGCTTCTGCACAAGGATATTGGACAAATGAGGGCTGAGTAGAATAAAGGTAAAGCAGACTCACCATGCATATACATGTATAAAGTCATTTGCTGTCCTACAGCAATGGCATTTCACCATATATGGAAATTTTTTAAGTGCAATGCTTCTGTTTTAACAAAAAGGCTTAACTGTGCATTAACATAATTAACTATTTAGCTAATTATGTCACAATATTTGTTTTGTTTTGTTTTTAAGTCGTACTAAATACCATTAGACTGGATCATTTTCTACAATGTTACTGCTCAGTAATTTGAAGAGGTGTTACGATTACTCTGTTTTGCATTAACACTGAAATATCTCCAATTTTCTTCCAGTAATGATGGTTGTTTCTCTCTCCAGCAGCCATTTTCTGTGATTCTGCTGGTTACGACTGTCTATCTTGAGATTCAACGGCTACAACCCACATTATCCTCCATTTTTTGCATAAACAGCTGGAGGCCACCAAATCTGAATACTGCCCTGCAAGGCTCAGGGACAACAAACAAATAATTGTCATATTGCTAGTGTAACAGTGTAAAAGGACTGCTTTTTGAATTTCCTGTTCCTTTCATTTACAGAGATTAGGAGGGCACCTTGTTGTATATGGACATAATGCCTGAGTACACTGTATCATTCTACTTTCCAACTCCTTGGGGTCAATAATTTTGTTTTGGTGGCTGACATATATAATATATTAGTATATATTAATAATAATAATAATAATAGTCTTGACAAGCCTAATGGGGTAATCGTGCGCATTATCAGTATAATGTCTCCCTTAAGTTTTAAGTAGATTAAAAAAAATACCACTTCACAACAATTGATCATTCTTCTACATATTGGAAGATGCTTTCTATTCTCTTAAGTCAGCATTTTGTCCCAAGTCTTCTCAGTTCTAGTTTAGTCATTGAATTCTCCTTCAAATTCGTGAGGAATGGTGATAGACAGCAGCTAATGTTTGACTGCACGTGGAGACGAGCTATTCCGTTGGCATATTCCGTTCAGCACACTTAGGAAATGAGGAAAGCTTGTTAGTTCAAAATCTAATCATTTATACAGGAAATTGTAAAACCAAAGGTGTTTGAGTGTAGCATTGGGCAGCATGGTAGTACGGTGGTTAACCGTACTACCATCAGGCCGGGGTCTTTCTGCGTGGAATTTGTATGTTCTCTCCATGTTTGCATGGGTTCTGTCCGGGTATTCTGGCTTCCTCCCACAGTCCACAGACATGCAATTGTCTGGAAACACTAAATTGCCACATAGGTGTGAATGTGACTCTTGTCTATGTGTTAGACTGGCGACCTGTCCAGGGTGTACTTTGTCTCTTGCCTTAAGACAGCTGGGATAGGCTGCAGTGCCCCCTGCGACTCTGAAAAGGATAAGCAGAAGTGAATGGATGTATGTTTGAATGGAAAAGCGCTTTAGCAGTTGTACTTGAGCTGCTAGTGGTTTGTGGTCTAGCTACATTGCCATCACAGTCTGATTTTTTTTAAACTCTAGTAGTACTCCTTTTATTTATTCATGGTGGTGGCATGGCCTTTTGAGTTCTTGGCTTGATTTCTTATGATGCCATTTCCTGTCATCTGTTTGTATGTTGTGGTCTGGGTCTAATCACCCGATTAATCTACCTTCACCTGTTCATGACATGATTTAAGCTTTCTTGTGTTTGTTTGTGTGATGATGATAATAATAATGATATATTTTATTATAATTGCTGTTTAATGTCTATTTTATACAATATAAAATTACTGCAGAAAAAATAACATAAAGTTTAGATCATTAACTACGCAGTGCACAATACTCTCTGAGATAGAATAGTATAGTACCATGAGATTTTAAAATTTTGGACAGATTTTATGAATTTTGGCAGAAGATTTATGGTAACCACTTCTGCAGGATGACAGATGGCAGAAATGTTGTTGCTGATTGGTGATCTCACAGGGGGCGATAGGAACATTGGAATATAGAGCACATCACCCAACCCCAATAGAGAAGCTAGCGTTTATTTTAATGCTTGTTAATGTTCAAAGTTTCATGGCAGCTGTGAGAATGAAGCACTTGCTGAAGTGCTGACGTACCACATTTTACACTGCTCAGAATGAATATTAATTTCACACACAGGTGGAATAAATAACATTAACCAACTTCCACCCATCCATTTTTCTTAATCTCTTATTCAATTCAGGGTGGCAGGGGAGCTGGAGCCTATCCGAGCTGTCATAGGGTGAAAGGTGGGACACGCTCTGGATAGGTCATCAGTCTGTCACAGGGCTAACACAGAGATATACAACCATTCATGTTCACATTTATATCTACAGCTAATTTAGAATAACCAGATTAACATAAGAAGAATGTCTTCAGAGTGTGAGGAAGACAGAGTGCCAACAGAGAACCCATGTAAGCACTGGGAGAACAGGCAAACTGCACACATAGGACCCACGCCACTCGGTGGGTTTGAACCACGACCTTGTTTGTAAGGCAACAGTGCTAACAACTGTATCACCATGCTGCACCATTGACCAACTTATTGAAATATTTTGTTGAAGGCACTGGGTTGTTGAACTCATGTAAGTGACCCAGCTTTCCACCCAACAACCCAAAGAACTGCTGGCAGGTGTCCTAGTTCCAGACACCACAAATCACAGCCAGAAGGCCCCAATAGGTCAGAGCTGTTTTGACAGCTAGAGGGGGATCTACACAATATTTGGCAAATCTTGTGGCTGACTGATCTACATCACATTATCAGATATAGACCTGGTAATTTGACATTACCAGGTCTGATCCAGAGCAATAGGTATAGTGTCATGTCGCCAATTCCAAGTGCTTGTAATCTGAAAATATGTGCATGCATATTCAAAATGTGATTTATAGTTTCTCAGCCACAACCCACAGCACTGTAAATTATGAGAGGTACAACAATTGAAAGGCATTTCTGTAATTATGGTTGACTTCTTTTGATAAAAGTAATAAAAAGATGTGAATCACAATATGTAGGTTTTTATTATTTCTACTAGGGGCACATACACAGCATAATTTTAGTCAGAGACATTGTCATCCTTTCTTCTTATGACAAATACAGTTGACTTGCTCAGAGCAATTTTCCTGCCTAATCTAAAAACCATCTTTAGTTGAAATGAACAACCAATCCCCCTTATCCCCACCTCCTCATTCACCCCCTGTAAATTGTGTTAACAAAGACCAGACTATTTATAGTTGTTCGCTATTATCTTTTCTCATAAGAAAAAAATACTGAATGTGCTGTACTAGATGTACAACATGTACTGTGGACATATCTATTTTAAATGCACATGCAAAGTTTGATGAATTATGGAAATGGTTTTTGATCAAGTGTCTTTGTGGAACTGTGAGAGAATATTTGATGTAGTAGAAGAATCAAGGAATGTTCTGCATGCCTTCCTAGAAACCATTTGAAAGTAATGATATCCCCAAAATGAGGAATGCATAGGGCCATCTGCTCTGTGATATGACTATGCAAATGGTAGTTCAAAATACAAGTGAGCTTAGTAATCAAAGATTGTTGATATTCTTGAAGCACTTTGAAGTTAATTTTTGAAGTATCCTAAACAGAAACAACTCACAATGTAAAACAACCAAGACCTCTTGGTGAGTTTAATTAGTATTTTTAGAGGGCCTATCGTCATGAGCAATTACTCCTTAACAAAGTGTTACCTTTATTTTCAGGAAGCACACAGTTGAAGTGTTCCTTGAATTATTGGAGACAAGAGTGGGTGGTTCCAAGAAATTGTTGTCTGAAGCCATTAAATTGTCAAGCAACATCTTTAATTGCATGTGATTGTAGATGGGGGGGAATATTCATTTGTTTTTAACCATTTAAACACGTGTTTCTACTGTGCGCAACATCATATTTATTACAGGACAGAATAATAATATAGGGGCAGTCATGATGATGTAAATGATGAATCATTTTATGTAAGATAGGAATGTAGAAATCTGTTATACCACATAAAATGACTCTATAATGCTTTTCTTACATCTAATGATGTAAATGCAGAATTTCCCAGATGCATAAAGCATATCTGTTTTTATTTATTCATATTTCCCTGTAAAAATGTATTTGTTCTAGTCTTTCAACTCCGTCTCCATGAATCAATTACATGAAGTCCAATGGAAATACTCAAAAGAATTAAATGAAATTAATAAGTTCAAACTTTGGACTCTACATATTTCTTTATCTGTATACATTTCTTGGGACATTAAAGAGATAAACTCCAACAAAGCTCATTAAAATGAAAGATCTTCACAAAAGCAAATGGGAAATATAATCATTTACAGTGTTTTTGTCACAGCACATGATGATTCTGATTAAACTTTATGCTCTGATGACTCTGCGGATCTGCTGTGTATTAATATTGTAATGGCAGCATTGCCATTTCAACACATCCTCTTCAAACATTAACTTGGCTAATATAAAGGTTGAATGATTATCATCTGACAGACAACCATACAGAACTGCAAACATAACAATATTCTTCATTTCATGGTTCAGTTGTTAGCACATTAGTATGAGAAAATACTAATTGTTACTGGTTCCACAGATCTTTTACAGTGCAGCTAATGTTTTTTGTTACATAAGCTACACCCTTTCCTGACGCGAGGTTGAGTGTGCATTTATCCTCGAATGAAACATATACACAACTGAGTGGAATGATCCTTGACATACACAAGATGCTGAGTTGCACTGTGCTTTACTGAGCAAAAACAATTTCCTTAAGCAGTATGCAAACCTCTCTGACGATATCTGGGTCTAGTATGGCTTTTAAAAATTTGGACTTAGTTTTTGTACTGGGGCTACATACAGTACCGATGTTTTGTGTTTAAAACACCCTGGACATGTTATGCAAACGTGCCTGTGGAAAGGGTGATTGTGACCCTGATTGTGTACTGTTTTAATGTGAAGGTATTTGTTAGTTATTTGCCTGATCTTAATACAATTACGCATATATATTACAGAACTTAATGTTATCTAAAATTTTATTTACAAGTTTTATATTTTGCAAGAGAAAGGAAATAATATGAACAGACATATTGATGTTGTAGTGTAAGGTTTTTTTTTTTTGGTTTTTTTTTTCAAGAGACAACTAGGGACTGTTTTTGTAATGTTTACAGGCCCCTAATACTGCACAGACTTTTTTAATGACCTCAGTGAACTGCTGTCTGTGATCTGTGTTGATTTCGACTGTGTAATTATTATTGGGGATTTTAACATCCATGTGGACAACCCTCAGGACAAAGGGACTAAAGACCTGAGTAACACTCTGGGCAACTTTGGGCTGACTCAGCACGTAACAGAGGCCACACATAATAGAGGACACACTCTTGACTTACTAATCTCCAAGGGCCTGAGCATTTCAAAGGTTACTGTGTCTGATGTGGGCCTGTCTGATCATTACTGTCTTTTCTTTGATAGTAAAATTTCAGCGCACACAAATATGTCAACAGCAGTGATCACAAAAGTAGTGAGATCTTTAACTAGATCTTCCCATTAACACCTGGCCTGTCCAGAGGTTCAGTCAATGAGCTCGTCAATAGCTTCAATGCTAAAATGTTAAATGTAATGGACACTATTGCTCCCATTAAGGTGAAGGTTATCTCTGGAAGGAAGAAGTCTCCATGGAGAAACTCCACACTGGTGAAAAAACGAAAAAAGAGAGTGTCGGAAAGCTGAGCGCAGATGGAGAAAAACAAACCTCCAGGTTCATTATGACATCTGTAAAGAGAAACTTCACAATTATAATTTACAACTGCGGAGTGCAAGGAGGTCCTACTTCTCTGATATCATCACCAAAAACAGTCATAATGCTCGGGTCTTATTTGCTACAGTTGACAGGCTAACAAACCCTCCTGTGTCAGTGGCAGCTGAATATGGGCAGAAATCTGTGCCATCAGAAACTGAATATGAATAAGTTAAATTTGAATTTGAATTGCTCAGATTGAATCTGAATGCATGCTTAAATTTTTTTTTTTAACACACTACTCCATTGCTGTTTGACAGGCTGAAGTTGTCGGGTCACCTCCTAAATCAACCATCTATTACAGGTGTTTTGTGCCAGAAATGGAGTGTCCACTGAAGACTGAAGATACGGAATCTCTATGCCTTGCCATTGATCCCTCTTGTGCCTACATGTAGACAAGAGACATTAACTTAACTTTGCTAGACCCGCCCCTGCACAGTTACCAGCTGTCAGCTACATAAAAAAGGATCCTGGCATTATTTGTCTCTCAGAAACAGTTCATAACTTCCCTTCAACTCATTCATGTCACCTAAAAGGTAAACCTGTTTCTCCATCACCTGTTCAGCTCTGATGATTCAGTAAGGACATCTCCTGGTTTCATCTTCATGTTTCCCTCTCACCACATATCCAAACTGACATCATGACCAGCAGCTTTTTTACAGCTGCGGCTCCAGCAAACAAACATCAGCTGATACTAGAAATTAATATTAAATAAATTCTAACAACAGCTGATCAAGCTTAAACGTGTTGCTGTTGTCTAGCGCGACATGCGCCGGTTTCTTCTTTCTGGCGCAAAGTGGGCGATAAACAAACAAGAGAGAAAAGCCGATCAGCTGATCATTGATCCGTTTCATGATTGAAGTAGAAACAGGAGATGGAGGGGGAGAGACTGAGAGAAGAAGAGGCAGCTGTGCAGCGAAGACACAGAATAAATCCAGCTTTGTGTATTTTTCATTGTAGCTGAAGTCCGGGACAAACTGTTCCTTTTCACCTCAATACCAGACGATTCAGTTTTTTTACGGGATGGTTGGAAACTCTAATAACTAATCTTATAAATAAAATAAGATAAAACAAGTTCAACATCAATAATATCATAGCACCCGCCCAGCTGTATATTACGTTACGGAAAAAAAACGAAAAAAAACCCATCGGCCCATAAAAACGAAAAATCACCATCGGGCATACTGGTGTTCATGGTGTTTCATGACTTTGTCCATGAAACACCATGAAACAGTGTTTCAAAACATCAGATCTGCTGAAACACTCAGTTTTTAAAAAAAAAAATCCAGGTTGAAGACTCACCTGTTCTTAGCTGCACTTGAATAAAGCACCAAATCCACACTGTTTTACTTTTAAGCTTAACTTTTCAAAACTTACATTTTAACTACTGATTTTATCTACTGTTCCTTTCTCTTTTTTCCATTTTAAATCATGCTTTTTATTTGGTTTTGTTTTTTAATGACTCTGTAAAGCACTTTGAATCACCTTGCTGTTGAATTGTGCTAATAAACTTGCCTTACCTTGATCATTGAGATTCTCTTACTAATATGTTTGTCTTTATCTGAAACTAATGTTACTGTATATCTTGCTATAATTCATACAATGTTTTCATGAATTCAACAACAAACTCGTCTAATACGAGGAGGAGTTGAACAACCAAAACCTTCGTTTTTGCCTTATTTGAGATATTATGACACCATCATGTTGCCTAGCAACCAACTATAAATGAGCTATATATATCCCATTATATGGGCTTAAATGACATTAAGAAAGCAGTATATAATTTCAGTTTCATGACAATGATCTGAATATTTTCAACAAACTTGCTGTTTTATAAAAGATATGTTCATGTTTCTAAATTCTGTGAAAAAAAAATTAGTTTAATTTTAGATTGGACATCTACTTCAAGGTACATAAAAAAAATATTATTCATTTTCACTTTTTAAGATCCTTAAACATCCTTACTTTTAGAATGGTAAGTAGTTCTCTTTGAAATTAGTCTCAGCTGTATCGTTATCTCTTGATTGTCTTGGTTAACTGAGGCCTAAACAAACCAGATCTTTGATGTCTCTGCCTGCAAGGCTACCGCACTGTAATGAAACTGTATTGCATTGTCTCAGCACTAAATGTTTGGCATGACGGAACACAGAAGTAATTTCTGCGGCTTGCTGGCTTCCGCTGGTTTCAAAGCGGCTGTTGCCTTTTTCTCTCATGAGAGACTTGCAAGCACTCCCTCACAGAGCCAAACAGCTTTCAGGCTTTCATCAATTATTTAGCACCTGTTGCCTTCAGGGAAGTCCTGATAAATTATGGTGATGAATGCAATCAGAATATGGGAAATATACAGTTATAAACCTATATAACACTTTTAATATCTCTTGATCAGGAAATGAAAATCAGAGTGATTTAAATGCTGGCATAAACTCTGAATTTTCTGCACACCTTCTTGTCCACACTGTAGGAATCAATCAAAATCACAAAAACACTTTACTAGTTAAGAAACCTTTGAAAGGATTACAAAAGTCGCTCTGTTTATACTGCGTAAATACCCATGTGATGTGGAAATGTTTCGCCTGTTCTCCCTGAAGTCTGAAATGACTTTTTTTTTATTATGAATAAGCATGAATGTTTTAAGACTGATAACTTGTTTAACACACAGCCAAACATTATATTTTTCTCTCTCTCATTGAAATTTTTACGAGGACTAAAAGATTACTCTTCAGCAAACTACAGAAAGTGTATTGGAACATTAAATAATCCTTAGAACAGAGGATATTCCTTTGAGTGTATCCACACACAGTGTATGAGATAGTATATGTGTGTGTTTACAACATAGTACTCATCCTAAATGGTCAAAATCGGTCTTATAAAAGAAGTACTATGAGGTTCATGTGGGTCATACTTATTGCACTCGTTATAGCAATATGTGAGTTTCAAACTCACTCATTTACTTAATCTCTATTCTTTAATATTGGCAGGCAGCTTTTTCTATAAAAAAAAAAACAAAAAAAGAAAAGAAAAAAGCTTAATTGAAAACAATGCGAAAATGTGCAACTGAACTTGTACATAAGTATCAGTACAGCAAGGCAAGAAAGGCAGCAAGACACCAATGTAATGACAAAGAAGCAAAACATCCTCATACTTAAATGGCAGATTGATAGCTTGAATGGCTTCTTTAACTACACCTGAACTTTATTGTCTTTTCATAATTGCAATCCCATGTGAAAACGTTGGTTTTAGGTGTAAGCAGCCCCTTTCACATGTTAAAATTTAAACTTCTCCCATTTTTATTGTTACTCCTACGGTCGCAAGAGGTTGCCTAAATAAACAACTTTCCAATTAACCTTAAAAAATCCGCAGTTATTGTCTATCTTAATGTGAGGTCAGGCTGTGCAAAACTTGAAACAATCATAAAAAAATGAATTGTGTCTTCGGTTCTGAAAAGTACCTTCAATCTGCATTTATTAGTGGTGTGTAGAATGTGGAGTCTCTGCTCCTCCTATCACCTCCACCTCCCTTCTTCCACTTTGGGATTGCTGTGCATAGCTGTGGTTGACTTGCAGTTTGCTATATAGTGTAGTCTCTTTTGGTTCTCAGTCATTGCTTGCCATTTGTGGCTATGAGGAAGGCCAAAAACCAAACTCAATCCCTCAAAACAACAGTCCACAAACCAGAGGGTGACATCATGGTAGCTGCTATGTCCACTTGTTTCATACAAGAGTCTTTAGACATGGGGGCGTGCTGGTGTGCATAGATATAATGGTGCCACAAAGCCAAGTGTGAGCCCAGTGGCAATTTAACAATTCTCAGCAGGTTGTGTTCAGGGAAGAGCTAAGATGGGGCAGTGAGTTGCTACTTGTGTGTGTGTGTGTGTGTGTGTGTGTGTGTGTGTGTGTGTGTGTGTGTGTGTGTGTGAGTGAGTGTTTGTCTGTTAGGTCTATCCTTTTGTGTGTGTTTGGCAGTGTTTGATTTCATAGTGAGAGTTCTGCTGACCTTGGCATACTCAAGACTACATCCCAGTGGTGTCTCATCCCTCTCTTCTCCTTCTCTTTCTCCTCGCCCTCTCATTCTTCCTCCGCACAAATCCCCTCCCAGGACCGTGCCTTTCTCCTTCCCTTTGTGAAAAAGAGAAAAAAAATAGCTAGCAGTTCCAGAAAAAGATGCCAGCATCTGTTTCACTTTAACTTGAATAATTTGAGAAAAGGGTGTGATTAAAACCGAGAAAATGTTTGAGTGCGAAGAATACAACAACAGGCAGCCAAGAAAAAATCATTTGGAAGTCTATGTCTTTAAAATAAATATATAATTAGTGTGGCTCTTTGACTTTTCCTGTCATCTCCATTTTTGCTGGCTCATACCTTTCAGAGTAAACCAGGCTCGAGATCTCATTAATTCTAAACATTGCTGTCAGAGAGGAAGAAATGCAGTGAATGGCAGATTGAGGTTTCTCTGTGCTTGTTATACTTCTCTTCACGTCAAATGCAATTCCATCAAATATATTAGTGATATTCAAGTGAAAAATATTGATGTGTTAGCATTTAGAAATTAAAACCATAAAGCTGCATTTTAACATTACTTCAAGTTGTTTGTTTGTTTCTTTTTTGGTTTACTGATCAAAATGTCAAAATTCCACAGTGAGAATGGCGTGTTTTTTAAAGTATTAAAATGACAGGGAGATGTATTTGATGCTGCAACACACAGACATATTTCTTGTGTTTAAAGTTCTTGGTTGACAGAAGTAGAAGTCAACCAGTGCTGCTTATGGGAAAACAACTGGCATAGCAATTCAACTGAAATGACAAAAATGGTTGTTTGTGTTGTTTGCAAACTGTCTCGCAGTGGAGGTACATTTGTATACTGAATGTATACAAAATATCAGCAGAACACAGGTTTTTTATGAAGCCTGTAACATAGTGGTTGGTGGAGCTAGGCAAAAAGGATGCTCTTTTTACTCGTGGAATATGTAATTTAACTGGTCTTTTTAAGTAACCCAGTAGTGAAAAAGTATTTTATCACACTGATTGAAAACCCTGTCTTATATTACAGTGATGCAGAACTGCTCATGAATACTAATTATTGGACGTCAATTACACCTTGTATAAATATTTGCTCCAAATCTAAGCAGTTGGTAAATCTTTATTGTTTCATGGAATAGACTGTTTAGAATGATCTCATTTAATTCTAATTCAACAGTGTGGATTCTGCTGCACAATGTAATATTAAAGTTTTACAAATTGAAATGAGTAATTCAGAAATACTGAGCTTCTATCTCAGTGTATACAAGGCTTTAACTTCACTGTGATTTTTTTTTTAAATGAATTAACTACTAATCTCACATTTTGCAAAGTTGTTTAATGCATTTCCGTTTATGTTATCTTTCCCTTAACATGCACAGAAATAACCCAGTGACTTGTATAAAGTCAAGGATCTTTCTGTACCGCGCATCTTTGTGTTAGGGATTCAGTGTTTGCTCTTATTAAATGTGACAGTGAGTACAGTGAGTGGATGACACAAGCTTCTTGCATGCTGACATTTCAAATGTTTCTGATGTGTCTGTCCTGTGTAATAACATAAGTCATTTATATTGCGTGTCCTTACAGAAGTCTTTCCTTTTTATGTTTCAGACTGAATCTGTGTAGGCACCTTTCCACTATCCTGCCAGCAAGCAGAAATGTTCTTTGCCTCTATTCCAGTATGGTAAGTTAATCTTTTGTGTCTCTGCTAGCATGAATAAATGTGTTCCACAGGGGAAAATAGCAGGGCTTCATGCATGACTTGTTATGGATTTGGGAAACCAGGTGTTAGCTATGAATATTCTTATGAATACTCTTAGTGTTATGAATAGACACAGGTCAAAGATTTCCAGACTTACTGCTTAAAAGAAAATTAAAACAAGAATAACTTTAATTTTGTGAAACTGGTGTGCAAAACAAAGCTCTGAAACCTGACTCTTTGGTATTCTCATATTGCTTGTTTATGTTTTTCTTTTGTTAATAAGAGAACCAATTTTGACAGTAAGAAACCTGTGACAAAATGGAACACATACATACACACAAAGTCACCCGCAGGTGAACTGATAGCGGTTGAATCCGTGGGTGGCTTTTTAAAATAGGCCAGCAGAACACACTGTTATTTCACAGTAATCTGTCAGTAATCTGCTAACAGTCAGAGCAAATCTTGAAAAACAACATTGACTTTTACATTTCTCAGCACTGTAAAATGTTGCAATGAAGAACTAATGAGCGTCTGAAAATCGTTTTTTTTTTTAAAAGACATGCTTTAATGCATCAATGTAAAGCATGTCAGCATTTTCTGCTATTTTCAGTTATTCTTTATTAAAATAGTGCGATTGTGGTGAAAAAATAAATAAATAAAAAGGTGCTTGTGGCTTGGGTTAAACAAGGGCTGATCACCGTGACTGAAACCCGAGGGCAAAAATACAGAACCATGAAGTCATTCTCTCCTACCAATCCCTGTCATTGTGCTAAGCATGATAATTCCATGCTCAAAGGTCCATGCCAACTATTGTGCCAATCTGGCAGTACCAAATTATACTGGCAACGTTAGGGGGGAGAACACAGTGCGGTGGAACGGAAAGCAATAAAGCATGATGTTGCCAATTACACCAGAATATCTTGGTAATTATATGTTTTGCTTAAACAACACATGTGGTAACCACTTTGATATTGTTTTGATATTGGATTTTAATTGCCAATGCAACTAATCAAACATGTTGCTTGAGGTTTGTGGGGATCTAGTAAAACTGTGATCGCTCTGGGGAGATTGACAAAATGGAACAAGTCATTGCTGTTTCTAGCCTGCAGCTACTGGCAGTGTGATGACAGTAAAAATGATCTATACCAACTGAAGCTTTTCAGACTGCTTGCCAGGCTTCAAATAAACACGACTGTATAACATAGAATGAAGGCGCAAATCATATTGTGTCTTCTTACTTTAAAAGAAAATCACACTGCGTTGGTGGTTCTTTGTATCTGGGGGTGGGCGTCCGGGTACACACCGGCTCACTCCTTGGCGGCCGCTTATTGGGGCTCGCTCGGGCCACTTTGGAGGTGGGGTGCCCCCGGCCTCTCGGCCTGGGGCTCGGTCACTCAGGCACAGCTGGCTGCCGGCGGAGCTCACGGGCGCGTCACTGCAACTCCCCCTGGCTTCTGCTCCGCGGCTGCTGAATGAGCTCTCATCTGGGACTCTCCTTAGCTCTTACTGGGACAGTGGCGCGGCTGCCCCTCTGTGGGTCTTCCTTGGTCTCTTGTGTTCTGGGGGCCTCTGGATGTCTGGAGTTTTGATCTCCTCCATACCTGCTTGATACCATAGAGGACAGGGCTGTGGCTCCCCACACTCTCTAGCAGATCATTACATGGAGAAACCTTTGGAATGCATGCATGCTGATCCACACAGGTATGCACACAGGTGTACACATGGGTATTCACAGATGCGGACTACAGCTTTCTTGGTTGCTGCCTCAAAGCACACTGTGCGCTGTCTATCTTGCGTGCTGCACAATATCGTTTATTATTTAGTAACTATTGATATCTATGACTAGCTAGTTTATTGTGATGGTGCTTTTTTTTTTTTTTTATTATTATGTTGCTCTTTGTTGTTTGCTGTCTCCCCTGTTTTTTTTGTTTTTCTTTCTCTCCATACAGGTGACCCAGGAGTTTTTTTTTTTTTTTTTTCTCTCTTCCCCCCCTTCTCACCGTCTCTTCTCCCCTTTGGTTTTCTTTCTTCCTCTCCCCCTCTTTCTTTCATTCTTTCCCCCTGTCCTATTAAAAAAAAAAAAAAAAAAAAGGATGACAAAGGATGAACTGAAGCTCCGCCATCACGTGATGTCACATGCTGCTGTTTCTGATGTCACTTCCAGAAAAAAAAAAGAAAAAAAAGAAAAAAGAAAATCACATTTGGAATATTTGTTTTGCTGCTACTTTGTTGGATATTATCAAAGGAAATGCCAAAAGAGTGATGCCATCTTTGTTTATTTGTTTGTTCTTTTGTTCAGTAGCAGATATGACAAACAAATCCAATACAAAAAAGAAAATTGAAGTGAGTTTTACTAAAAGCTAAAGTTCTACTTGATTTGATTGATTATGAAGAAACACTTTTTCATTTGTTTGTGAATGGGTGAAGAGAAACTATTCAGCCATAGCTGGTGTGTATTCTCATAGCTTCCATTATTATTTTACAGGGATGTGACGTTTATCAAGCCAGTGACTTTATCGAAGGAAATTTAAAGTGCCAGCTCAAACAATATGTCAGTGGCTAAGGTAAATTAATAGTACTGCATTCTAACTTCTGTGCTTTTCAGTAGTGTATGTATATTGCAAACAAAAGGCTATTTAGTTAAAATCCCATTTGAAATTGACAGGAAATCTAAACAGTTTTTCCTGCATAAATAGTTTGGGCAAAGAAGTGTAAATTTAATAATCTATGTTATGTATATACACTTAAAACATGTTTTCCTGCAGGGTTACTTTACTAGTTAAAAGGCAACTTTATTAAGTAAGTTCACGATTTAACGTGTTCCCTAGTTAGTGGACTGGATTCCTTGTCCAACCGTATTTTTCTAAGCATTGCATTAATACTTTACTTTTCTGTGATTGGAAATGAATGCCTAGGAATGATCATTACTAAGACAGCATTTGTAAAGTTTTCTTTAGAGAAGAAAATTTAAAAAACAGAATTCTTATATGTTATTAGTGTTTCCTAGACTGAACAATCTTTCAAGTAGAAGCAATATGCAACATGTGGTGAAGTTCAAATAAATTCAAGAGGCTATGAATTTATATGAAACTGACTTCAAAGCTGAGAGCCGGAAGCCCTGGAGTTAAAAGGTTCTTTTCCTAATTGGCAATTCTGCTCTTTGAGTTTCTTCTGCTGAACACCTGCACTGCATTGTTTCATAAGCGACTAGAATACACTGATGTCAAACAGCATTTGAAAAATATAGCGCTCCCGTTGGTATGTTTGTACAATGAAAATAATACTAAACTGTCTGAACTAATGAAAAAGCAATAAAAATACTTCAAAAATACTTTCTTTCGAAAGATCAAAGTCAGGATTATGTATGGCTGTGATTTATTTTATGCACAGTCTCACAGGCCCACAGAAATGAAAATGAAAAGAATTACGCTGCATTTGAGATGTTTTGATAAACCTAAAATCTTGGAGCTTGCCCTTGAGGTCAACACTAACATTAAATGTGTTTAATGCCACCTGCTGCATACCCGCTCATGCAAACCTAACTCTCTCTCTCTCAAAACATCATCATCACTTTCCAACTTTATTGCCACCAGGGGCCCAGCAGTAGCAATGGAGCATAGGTTGCCATATCAGAGCCTCTTACAGAGAACAGACAGTCAGCAGCACCATACTGTTGAGTGAGGAGGTGGCAGAGCATGAAAGGATGCATCAGATGTTATGTAGATCAACAAATAAACCTGAATAGTGTGAGTCGGGTTAGGCTTTATATTCCCACCTGGCTTCATCTATTGGAAATAAGGACAAATATGTGACATATGAGATAGAAACATAGTGAGAAGGCATGTGTAAAACAAAAACGGGGCAGTTAAATATACAATACATATTAATATTTAAATTCCCATTTAAAAAGTAGTGAAATACTTTTTTTGGGCTTTTTTAATGCACTCCTCTTGTGCATAATCAGTCACCTGATAACAGTGTTTCCCAAAACAGATTTAACACACAAGTGTAGTTTGTTGGTTGGAACCACTGACTATTGGGCAATTGTTCTCAGCTCTGACTTAGAAGTGAATGTGCAAGAGAAGTGATTATCGACCGTATCGATCTGACACAGTGAAATTTACGACTCATGCTTGCTGTGGTGTTATCTCAGATGTTAGTCTCCATCCTGGTGCTGCAGTGTCTCTGTATGTCTCTCCACTGACAGTGGAGCTGAACTATGTTGCCTGCTGGAATAGACATGAATGTGTAGATAGCAAATAAAGCATAAATTTGAGCTCATGTGATAACTGAGTGCAGCCCCATGATGACAATATACGGACGTCGTGACAACATGATCAATCACGGACGAGAGTTGCAGCGGACATCAAGATTATGCATTGTTGGAACGTCTGAAATCACCGTCAGAGGCACATTTCAGCTCTGTGTCTGTTAAAACTGTATCAATCATCTGAAACCCCCCCAAAAAACATCTATTCATCAGATTGAGGCAGACTAGGTCAACATTTGCATCCTAGCGTCTTCATATTGCATCAATTTAAGTTGGAACTAGAAACTGATAGATTGTGGGCCATTTGTCACAAGTAATTTGTGATACTTTTATCTCTGACTCTTTTATTGCCAAGTCCCTCCTCTGTCATTCTTATGCCAGTCGATTTGAATTCCCAGTACACTTGTCTTTTTCTGTTGCCAAGGCAATAGGAATGGGGGCTGTTGACGGCAGTGGTCGAATACTGACATTTGATTGGCAGTGCAATGTTCCAGGAAAGAGACACGGAAGTTATTTGAATATTAAACATAAGGATTAATCCTCATCATGTACTCCTGAATATCTTCAGCTGTGAATAGGAGCCAGAAAAGGTGTTTAAATGTTATGATGGAAGTTTGACTTAATTGAAGCGCATAGTTGAGAATCTATATACAAAAACTTGAGGGCAAATTAAATAGAGTCTGTGACACACAATTGGCTAAATCAAAAGTGTACTCAAAGGTTTTATACTGTCTATATAGTGAGGGGGAAAAAAACAGTGTAATGTGAAATAATTGAATTTGTGGTTATTCTAGTTGATATTCAGTTTAAATATATTATCATTTTATATATATTTTATGTTATCATTTTTAAGAACAATTTCACAAATATTGTAGTGTTCGTAATTGCACAAATAACATACAGTTGATTAAACAGGAGTAGGAAAACTGCCTTACTTTGCTACCTTTTGACTGGACCTCTTTTGCAGGTTGATCTTTTAGCAAGAAAGAAAGCACTTCACTCAATGATTTCTGCTACACTAAGCAGCAACGCCTTAAATAAGATGTAAGGGCATCTCGGTCAGGCGTCTAACTTCTCAGTCTTTGAAGCCATTGCTCTGTGTCTCATTTCCTGAAGTATTGATGTCTTTAAGTGAGCTTCCCAAGTGCCTGGAGGAAGTGGATGCTATATAGATTGCTTTGAGGAGATTGGGACACAGCTGACTGCTGTAGTTTAACAGTAGGTCCATGGTCGTTCTTTCGTGAAGCACATAAAAGATTTTTGGTGGCAAGGATACGGGGTTGTTTGAATAAAACTGAACTCAAAAAATAAGTAAATTTAAAAAAGCTTGGACGAAACGCAATATGGTTTAATCCCCACAACTAAAGATTTCTTGGGATTTGATTGAGCATGCATCAAAGACAATATAGTTTAATACCACGCATTCATAAAACAAAAATGTTTATAGAATTGTGTACAAAACTGTCACTGATGATACAAGGTCATCTTAAAGAAGATGTATACATAAAAAGTTGATTTTATACTCAAGGTGCTTTTTCAAACAGATAGCAAAAAATGAACAGGAATATTGGATAGCTGCAGGTACATCATAAAGAAACATTAAAGCCTGGAAACAAAGGAAGAATCAATACTGCTCTACAACATGCCATGCAGGGAATTGCACAGAGAGCCTGTGTGGATAGTTTTAAAGAGTCACTACAACAAGGAATAAATTGTGTGATGCTGGGCCCTTCTTAAAGGCTGGAGTGAAGATACTGTACCTCTCTTTTCAAAATAGCAGTTTTTTGTTCTTTGATGTGACTGGTATTTATATTGAATATTACTCCAAAATGGGTCCAGTATACTAAACCCATTTTTGAGCAGTACTCAAGATTCCGGCTATAGGTTTAGATCAAAACAAAATTGGTACAGTGCACACTATACATTAACTTAATATTGGCCCAGAGTACAGCATGTAGCCTGTTAAATCTATTTAAATTAGCGCCATGTTTAGGCGTGTTTTAAAGATGCCTTTATTTTGTATGCTCCACAAATAAGGTGATATAATTAGGATTTTCAAAATGAACTGAACCTCAATGCTTTTTTGTTTCTTTTATCATTTGTAAATGCATTTTCTATTTATTCCCCTTAGATTGGTTGGATTTTCTCGTTGTAGTTTATTAATTATTTTTGGAGGATTAATTTAAC
This sequence comes from Diplotaxodon limnothrissa, assembly GCF_057381915.1. Taxonomy (NCBI): domain Eukaryota; kingdom Metazoa; phylum Chordata; class Actinopteri; order Cichliformes; family Cichlidae; genus Diplotaxodon; species Diplotaxodon limnothrissa. Next base: position 5,000,131 of record NC_140597.1, on the reverse strand, counting down.
GGGCATAGATATAAGCTAGAGAATGGAGTAAAATCCAAACAACCCGTAAGGAGAAGAAAATGAAACGTACTGAATGATTATTCACATTTCTATGTATTGTATTACCATTTGGTATTGCTATTATTGGCTCAGAACGGCAATCCTTGGAAACAAACTGTGGTTGATATTTCATAGAAAATAGTATAAACAATACCAATCTTATCAGATATGTATAAAACAAAAAATAGTGTTTATTGGAACGCAACATTCACATTTTTTTTCTCTTTTCCATATGGGAACTACATTCAACTGTCAGAATCTAAGGGCAACATAATGGTCTTACCCAACTGGATAAGGACTGACGTGATTACAGAAGAGACTAGAAAATAAGTGCTTGGATAAAGAAGCTGGGTGAGTGCTCCAGAGAGTGTAGGCAGCTGGAGTGCAGTAATTAGTCACCGAAGCTCTTTCTGGTTAAGGGGCAGCTGACCAATGGCCTTGCTTGCTTAGAAGAACGGCAGAGGGTTCTTCCCACTCTCAAATATGACTGTGATTAACATAAGCAATTACCTGCAGAAATCGCACCCCCTAGCTTCTTTTACACAAAGAAAAATGAATTGCCTGCAAGGCGTACAGAGTTTCAACCATTGTTTTCCTTTTTCTTAATAGCTTCCCAAGGCTACTGTCGAACATATCATTTGTTTAAAATGTATCATCACCTTACCTCTTCCATAGTTCCTTTATATGCTCTTTTTAATTAATCATGGCAATTAATGGTTGTTTTTTTGAAATGAGAACCATTGACTCAAACAATCCTGAAACATGTTTTCTTCTTCTTTCTTTTTTTTTTTTTAAACTGTTTCACTAGGACACGTGATCAGAGACAAAGCCCTTTGTGGATGCAAGCGGTACACTAAGTACAGCAGGAAGCCTGTATTACTTGCATAAATAAAAACAAGACAACAAAGCTTCCAGGTGATATGCAAAATCATTAAGAGCAGTATTTCTTAAAAATAGTCTCTACAATAAATAATCTTTACACCTATCAGGGCTTTGTGAGGGAATAATAATAAAAAAATTAAATGATCTCTTCCCTTGTTTCCTGTCACTTTGGTTGAGATAATGAGGCAACTCCTTGATTCTGTCAAAATTTGTTTATGTTCACCTCCTCAGAATTGGAAAAGTTTGAGTAGGGGGTGTAACGTGCACATTAATGAGCATGTTGTGAGGATAACTAATGAGAACTATTTCTAGGATATAATGACACTCAAACTATTATTCATGCTACACTGTTTTTTAATCACCCATTTGTTCAGTTTTACACCTACATCAGCCTATGTATTTATACATGACTGTGAATTTTTGTGTTCTGTGATGGTGTCAGTAATAACACCCTTATTGCCACTTGAGTACCCATGACAGGCTGAATTATCAAAGAAGTCCAAAAATGTTTTCTTGTCTGGAAGCATGTGAGCATACCTGTCAGAGCATGGAAACAGAAAAGCTTTACATTTGTGTGTCTTTTAACTTTCTGCCAGAGAGAATTACAAAACCATGCTCCTTTGAGGTAAGGTACAAAGGCTTTTATCAGCTCCTGTGTGGGCTAACCTGAGATTCCTAAGATCAAGCTAGTGTGTTAGGAGATAAAATAGTAATAGTTCTGTTACTTAGAGTTTTGCTGCTCCTTTACTGGTCTATTGGGGGATATTGTGGCTGATTACAAGGGCCACTGTGGTTTCTGTCATTACAACAAGTAAAAACTAAAATGAGATAAGAATAAAAAATAGCTTTATTTTGTCTGCTTTAGCACCTTCCTGTTCTTCTTTATAGCCTTATTATTGTGTTGTATGGTTCAGCCAGATTGGATGACTCATGCCTTACTGTGACATAAGAGGCTTTACGCTGACCCCTTCTTATAAGCCAAACTAAAATAGAAGAGTTAACTAATTTCATACACAAAGCTGATGATCGTAATACTAAGATTTGAAAGGATGACACACTCAGAAAATGACAAAATGGATGGGATAATGTATTTATCCCTCTTTAGTGGCAATAAACACAACTCATATGCTTGCTTATACATGGGCTACATGCACAGCTTAACAAGATAGGACTGACAAACCGTAAGGCTACCAGTGAGACAGGACATAGCCACAGCACTAAAACATAGACACATAAACACGCACATTAAAAGGCCATAAATATTTTCTAGTGACTGTCAAAGATCTGTCCGACTCCCTTTCCAATAAAAAGAGTGTCTGAAAATAAAGCTTCTCATGGCTGGTCAGCTTTGATTACCAGCTTTATTCTCTGCCCATGCTACACCAAGCAGTGTTCAGTCCATCTCCCATATGTCTCATGACTCACTGTCTCACGCCCTGCGTATCCACAAGGCCTTGCCAGAAGAGGGATATTGAAAGGATGCAGTCCTTTATTCGGTTTGTAATTGTCTCGTATCCATACAAATCAGTGTATGAGACATTTCATTAAATTAGGATACTAACTAACTGTGGTAACCCTATAATCAACAGTAAAGTTGTCCTTTTTTTGGTTTAGTGTTTTAGTGAAATGACAAAACAATTGTTAGATTTTCTCGAGATTCAGCACAGGCATGATAAATGGTTATAATTTTTGGCCAACTTTCCGTTTATTACCAGGTCAAATAATCACTTTGTCAAATATCAGAGTTTTAAACAAAATATTCTAGGACTAATTTGCAAATAATAGTATACCAGAAGGTTAAAATGACATTGATGGCCTACTTTCATCATTTTAACATTGTGTATGTGATGGCAAGTTTTAAGAAGTCTGCAGTAGATTGATGATCTAGCCAAGGTATACCATCGCTCTTGCCATTAGACAGCTGGGAACAAATGATAAAATGTTTGTTTCAGTGTATACCCTCACAATGCCCCTTATTTATATGCACATCATGTATATTCCCTTAAGGAGATTTAGTGGTGAAATGAGCAAGCATAAGAAAGTATTCAAAAAGCAAAGAAACAGTGGTATAGTCAGTGAGACAAAAAACTGGGAGGCTAGGCATAGAACAAAAGCAAAGATTAAAGCTTATTGTAAGCGTATGTGAAACACTGAGGAAGGACAAAAAGATCTGATGATCGAGCTGGAAAGGATGTGCAGCAGCTTAGGGTGATCAAGGAAAGAGATAGAAATGTACAAATGAGTGAAGAGAGAGTGTGTGAAGACAGAAAGAGTACTGTGAGAAGCTGATGAACGAATCAGGACATGTACAGAATTTGCAAGGAGGAAAATAAGAGCAGCTATGAGATGAATATTCGATTGTGATGATTTGATTGTGCTGTCCTTTTCAGCAGCTGATGGTGCAGGGAGGCTGCGATTACCCTGCAAAAGCAATTTATATGTCCTCTTTCTTTTCTCATTGTATTTTCATTAAAAGGGTTTTCTTGTATGTAAAATTGACTCTCTATCTCTCTCTCTCTCTTTCTCTCTCTCTCTATCTATCTATCATAAAAACAATTGAATTTTAAATTCAATTAATTAATTTTAGATTCAATTTTAAATATGGAAAGGCAACCACAAATTTATGTTATGTTATACTAGACTCCCATCTATCTATCTATCTATCTATCTATCTATCTATCTATCTATCATAAAAACAAGTTAAGGATTATGAGGAGGAAGAATTTGTTGGTTTGCTCCTTATTTCAATGAGAACTGGAGCAAAGCCCTATTGACTTGACTATTACTATTGATTGTGAGGGCCATAATTTACTTTTGTTCCAAAGCAAGCTTTTCAGTCCATTACACTCAACTCATTGCGTCTGATCAGAACCAGCCTTAGTCTCAATCATCATTAACACCTGCCCGGCCATTAAACTGGGTAGCCAGATAAAGGGACCAAGATTATAGATTCTATCACTGGTCTTCACAACACCCTTGCTAATGATTTGTGCGAAGGTCTAATGGTTAGCATGGCAAAAGGCCACACACGTACAGAGTAGCAAAACGTTACAAGCTGGAACACTGGAACAGGTGTCAATGTGTTGGATTGTTTGTACACTCACCTTTGACATTCATTACAATCCAGAGCATTTAACTGGTCAGGGTGGCTATTGATTGTGCAGCTCAGTTTTTAAAAAGCTCAGTCTCTCACATTTACTTTTACATTTAAGTACTGACATTTTACCCAAAGTTTTTGTTTCTATTTTTTCTATTTTTATATTTATAAAAAAGAAAAGTAGCCCTTAAATATGAAAAATTACTATCATAAAATGGAGGATCACGGTTGGGGCATTTAATATTTTTCACTAGCTGGGCCCTCGTCCTCATTTTAGGTTTGACAGCATTTTAGTAGGTAAAGGTGATGCTTGGACATGAATTGAGCTGCGGTCTGGGGAAGGCCTCAAAGGGGACTGGCGACGGCTCCCGGGCCTGGCAGATCCCTGTGTACTAAATAGAAGTGAAGAAGGTAAAGAATTGAGAACAAGGAGGGAGGGTGAGGCACGTAAATGAGACTGAACAGCTTGCAGAACTGGGGGGAACCTACATAGATGACAACCGGAAGGAGTGCGTTTGGAGGCGTGGTCCCGCTCCTGATATTCCGATACATAATCTCCAATATGATTTACCTGTTCATTTATGCATTTATTTCCTGATGAAAAACAAAGTATAACTCCAAATAATAATTGTTGTTGAATTCAGGATTCACATGGGTCACAATATATTACTACCAGTAAAGAATAACTATCAAAATTGAACCTCAGGACATAATCAGGACAAAAATTAAGTTCATGAGTTCATTTGCTTTACTGTTTTATATCACTGAAGAAGATTCAGGCTTAAGACATGACTATTTCTCTCAGCCAAATCCCTTGCTAAAGAAATACATTTGCTATTGGGATGGAAATATTTACATTTTGAAGAAGAACATCTGAAACAGTAGTATGTAAATATATAATACAATTATTTACACTTATTTAATTAATACAATTACAATGCAGTTTAATTAATTTGTATATGAATAAAGGTTGTTAGAAAGCTGCAGGTAAATTGTCTTAAATTTATTCACAAAGAACTGCAGAAACAAGAATACTTGTAAATCAGACATACAATGAGTAAGCCTATTTCTCATAGAACTTTTATATAATGGCATTGTACACAATGGAAAATAACAAAAACATAAAAATCAAAATAGGAGGATGTTTCTCCCGTTAGTAGTTCCCAGCCATTGATTTACGATGTAGTTTGACTTTTGGTGCAGTGAAGATTCAATCCTCTATTGATTCACCAAGTGTCAAGTTCTTGTCAGTGGGGCCTACACCATTTCCTGATGCAATGCCTTGGCAGGGTGAAGACTGAGCAAATCAAATAGACGTTGGAGAAAGCAGGATGGAAACTGAGGTTATTCTATGTGTTTAGATGTGGGCAGTGGGAGAAGGAAGTAATATCACTAATTAAACAAGCAAGCAGCAACAATATTGACTGTGTGGCTGGTTATTACATTTCCAGCTATTCAGACATATAAGTTTAAAAACTAGGACAGCAATAGGCAGCTAGTCATTATGAAGGGACCTACTGTCGAGGCTTGGCACTGCCTGCTAAGCTGCAGAGATTTAAAAGGCACCATTGACACTGGGGGAAAAGTTGAGCGTGGCTAAGCTTTATACAAATATCCTCTGATGTAAATGCTTTGTTTCGATTCTCTCAGAAACAGAAGCTTATAGTTGTTTACAGGAGTGCAATGTCAGTCTTTCTTGCAAGCCATTGCAAGTACTTTTATTTTACTGGGATATTATTTAATTTCTTTCATTCTCTTTCATTATGTCAAATGTACACAACACAAACAACAGTAGAGACCGGCCTCCTTCAAATGTGTTGTCCATTCTCTGACACTTGTATGCACCAGAATGTGTTGCTGGCATGTGGGCTGTTAATGCTGCATTATTGTTCTATAAATGTGAAGTGCCACATGCAATAACTATTCATTTTAACCCACTAGTGGTAAATGCAAGATGTATATGTTGGGAAATCACTGTGTAACAGCACAAGCGGTAAACATTAGTAATAAATTCACCAGTGTTCATAGCTTGATATTTGAAAAATAGACACTTAAAATCTAAAAGGTCAGCATCTAAATTCAGTCTTGTTAAATAAAATAAAAAATGTTGACATCCAGTAGTTAACAAGGAAGAGAATGCACACATTAAAAGATTATTAAAATGATTGTATAGTGACAGTTGTTTAGTCACTGCTGAACATAGTTTTAAGATGATATATTGTTAAAATGCAATTTACAATAAAGAAAAAAGCTGCAAAACTACTTTCAGCGCACCAAATGAAGACCATTTTAAATAAGCGTTTTACTTTCAGTTTCACTTTCATTTTAAATCAGAACTTGAATGAAATGCCAATTGTTTGACTTTCTTTTTTTTAATGTAGTTCATAGCTTTTGTGGAAAACAAGCACCATATTATTCACGTTATCACGGTCCCACAATAAAACTTGTGAATTTGTTGTGGGATATAAAAGAGTTACACTATGAAAGTCAAAATGTTGGAATTAGGACTCCACAGTCAACTGTTTCTCTTATCAGCCAAAGCAAACCTCATTGCTTGTGGTGATAAGCCAATTGATTTCCTGGACGAAGGAAACTGGGGGGGGGGAAAGGGACTTTAAATAAATTTAACAGACATGGGCCAATGGATTTCTTCTCTATCTTGTTAACTTACAGATGCACAACCTTGGGTCTCACTGTCAGCTGTCTTTGATGGCAACAACCACACTGTACTGAGAGTGTAGCCAAAAAGTACCTGTCTACATGGAAGGCAGAGAGAAATCAATTAAAAAGGATGCCGATAACGTCTGACATTTCTGCTAACAACAAAGAGATTTTTATCTATGAGATGATTGTTTGAGCAGTGATGGTTTGATTGGACTGTCCTTTTCGACAGCTGATGCTGCAGAAAGGCCATGATTATCCTGCACTGTTAAAAAAGCAAATTATATGACCTCTATCTTTGTCATTGTTTTCATTGTAAGTCTAAGGAGCTTGGATGTAAAAGATTTTTTGGATGTAAAATTTACTCTCTGTCTCTCTCTCTTTATATATATCTATATCTATCTACCTTTCTCTCTCTTTATCTCTCTCTCTCTAATGTTTTTGAAAATTCAATATTTAAACTTGATCTAGGAACACTACCTCCATCTTCTCATTTTTTTCCCCCATAGTGGATATTATAAACTGTTCTTTTCAAAGGTCTTTTGATGCAAAAGTGCAAATGCTCAGTCCATAGGCATGAGTCCTTTTTTTCCTGAAAAATGGAATTATACAGGGGAAAAAAGGACTCAGGACTCAGTTAACTAAACTGTGGATTCCAGAAGACAAAGTGCTGCATAAATGGTAGGCATTTGTGTGAAACATGATGATCATAGACATGCTTAATTGTTTGTGGGTGAACCAGATGGGTAAAGTTGAAGCAGCAGACATTTCCTAGGGCACACAAATCAAGAGCAACTCATTGCTATATGAGGCACAATGACCCAGGCATACATGCAACATGCCATGTTGAACATGTTTAGGATTTTTCTTTTGTAACAGCAGCAATTGCTTGTCATAAAACAATACCATAGTCAGTAGTACAGGATAAATTCTTGTGTCATTTCGAGACAGATTTCTTTCTTAAAATAAGGCATTCTAATTGTCCAGAAATGAACACTCCATCTGCTTCATTGTCACCCATGAAATTAAATTTTCACAAGACTAGCTCTTAGTTGATAGAAAATGCTTGAGAAACAACAGAATAAAAGCACTGGTACATTATTTCTTTTTACATTGGTTGGTCTTTTCATTTTGGTCAGTTTCCTCAAATATATGCTCCCCATATGGGGTGCAATACTCTCAACACAAACATGAACACTCGAGTGCCAACAGTTTTTTTTTTGTTTTTTTTTGTGTCCCGTTTGGATCTTTAGCCATCAGAATTGTTATCTTAAGGCCAAGAAAGATGCCAAGTGGATTTATTTTACCAAGTGGATCATCATGGCCTTGCCATATTTGTCCACTTGATTGACCTTTATTATAATTATGAATTTATTTTATTTTCAGTTCCTACAAACGGGACAGACATGACTGGGGGATAGGACAGGGAGAAAGAATGAAAGAAAGAGAGGGAGAGAAAGAAAACCAAAGGGGAGAAGAGACGGTGAGAAGGGGGGGAAGAAAGAAAAAAAAAAAAAACAAACAAAAAAAAACAAAAAAACACCTGGGTCACCTGTATGGAGAAAAAAAACAGAAGAGAAAGCAAACAACAAAGAGCAACATAATAAAAAAACGGCACCATCACAATAAACTAGCTAGCAGTAAATATCAGTAGATACTAAGTAATAAACGATATTGTGCAGCACGCAAGATAGACAGCGCACAATGTGCTTTGAGGCAGCAGCCAAGAAAGCTGTAGTCCGCATCTGTGAATACCCGTGTGTACACCTGTGTGCATACCTGTGTGGACCAGCATGCTTGCATTCCAAAGGTTTCTCCATGTAACGATCTCCTAGGGAGTGTGGGGGAGCCACAGCCCCGTCCTCCAGGGTATGAAGCAGGTATGGAGGAGATCAAAACTCCAGACATCCAGAGGCCCCAGAACACAAGAGACCAAGGAAGACCAACAGAGGGGCAGCCGCGCCACTGTCCCAGTAAGAGCTGAGGAGAGTCCCAGATGAGGGCTCACTCAGCAGCCGCGGAGAAGAAGCCAGGGGGAGTTGCAGTGACGCGCCCGTGAGCTCCGCTGGCAGCCAGCTGTACCTGAGTGACCGAGCCCCAGGCCGAGAGGTCGGGGGCACCCCACCTCCGAAGTGGCCCGAGCGAGCCCCAGGCTCCAGGCCCTGATAAGCAGTCGCCAAGGAGTGAGCCGGTGTGTACCCGGACGCCCACCCCCAGACACAAAGAACCACCAACGCACCGACACCTGAGGGAGTCCGCCACTGCCAGGGGAAGTGGTGGTGGGTGGAGATAGGCCTCCAAACCTTGGAGGGCCTGAGATGTCCCCAGAGAGGTGGTGTCTGATACCCAACCTGAGATATAGACACAGACATACAGGCACACACAGACACAAACATCCATTCCCACCCTCATGCTCTCATATGCACTTACTCCACACATAGGCCGCAGAGAACGGGGGTGAGAGAAGACTCCAAACCTCCCTCCACTCATTGTAGTGTTGATGCATGTGTGTTCTAAGGTGCAATTAAAACCCAGGAGGGCATGGAGCTACCTGCCAGAGAGCAGCATGTAAGCGCATAGTCCCTCCTGCTAGCCCTCAATGTCTACGTGTATTCAAAATTGAGAGGTGGGCAACGACGCCAGGGGTGAGGTGTACACCCTGATGGTAATTTGGACTCCGTGTATCGTGCCCACCCCCAAGATCCTATATGTATGTGTAATGAGAGTGTGAGTAATGTGAATGTCTAAGTTGTGGGATAAAATTGAGGCAGAGGCAGCCAGAAGGGGACAGGGGGGGGTAGCCTCCTCTGCACCCTGGTGACATACCCCTACTCCAAGGCCTTGCATGTGTGGGTGGTTGTGGTGGAGCGGGAGAAGGGAGGCAGCTGGAGATGGGGAGGGAAGGAAGGGAGGGGCAGGTGACCCCTCCCTGGGGCCAGCTCCCCCGCTGACCCCAGTAGGCACTCCCATACTCCGCGACCCGCCAGGGAAAGGGGGTCCAGGCCCATCCAGACTGGGGCCCAGCGCAGCAGCGCCCCCCGGCCCCACAGAGCCCGGGACAGTCCACCCAACCCCACCACAGAGAAAACTGCACCCACCCCACCATCCACTCATCTTCCAGACTACATGAGAGAATAGACGCCCAGGCTGAGATCTTCCTCCACCTCTCCTGTATCTCCCCCTCCTGCAGAGAGTTCCTGGGGAGAGGAAAGCTCCTGCTAGGTGTGACAATCTCCCCCACCAGTTGAAGAGCCCCCCAGGTGGCTCGACGCACCGGCGGCACCCTGCGCCAGGGATGGGCCCCCATGCACCCACCCACCCACAACCCCAGCAACACACCAACCAGGACCCAAGCCCCCGAGGCCCGGTCCGGGTCCCAGCCCAGAGACGGAGCGCCCCCAGAACCTCACGCCCATCCCGGACCCACCCAGGGGCAGACAGGCTACCAGGTCAGTAACCCACGTCCGTCAGCACAGACCCTCCCCTAGCCCCGCTGCCAGCAGCCACGAGGAAACAGTCACCCGAGAGCCAAAAGAGCCCCCAACCGGACATGACCGCTACCCCGGGTTGAGCCCCCCAAGGAATATGCCTCCGGGGAACCCCCCGACGCCCTAAGCCTGTCCCTACCCCCACACCAATCACAACAGTGAAGGCGGGACCAAACTATGACCCCCCACCCCCACTAGGTGATGGAGCTGATCAAAGGAGCCTAGAGCGATTGATCTGATGTGGTGGCAGAGGCTGTATCAAGACTAATGTAATCTAATAGATAATTTCTATATTGGTTAGAATTAAGATTGTTTTTATTTTTCCAGTTCATGAGGACTGTTTTCTTGGCTATGCATAGGGCAGTGAAAACCACATGGGCTATATTCTTTTCTGAAGTGACATTATCTAAGCTGCCCAACAAACACACTAAGGGGGAAGTTGGAATGTTACATTTCAGACACTTTGATAAGTCTTCACATATCTCGCGCCAAAACTTCTGCACTGGTGGACAGAAACAAAGAGCGTGAATGTAATTGTCTGGTGTATTGCCTTGACAGTGTGAGCAGTTGTTGGAAGATGTAAAGCCCATCTTGAACATCCGATGATCTGTATAGTGCACTCTATGTAGTATTTTGTATTGTATTAATTGCAGACTGGGATTTTTAATCAATTTAAAGGTTTTTAAGCATACCTGAGACCAGAAGTTTTGGTCTAAACTGACTGATAGATCTGCTTCCCACTTTGCAATAGGAAGGGATATTGATTCATCTAATTTAGAAAGTGTTCTGTATATTTTAGATAATAATTTGGGGGATTTAAGAGTAAGGAAATGTGCCGCACTTGGTGGTGTTTGTACAGTTTTTACAACACCACATTTAAACAGTTTTTAAATGTTGATACTTCATATCAAATGAACTATAAGCATTGTTAGTGTATTTTTTTTAACAATTGTAACTAGTAGGTGTCAAGCATATGACAAGCTTTTTATATCATACCTGGGTACTATATACTGTACATGACATTAGCAAATACTGAATCATCACTGTATTATTACATCAAATCTTGTAATGTAGAATACATAGTATGCTTAAATAGGGAATTTGTGTATAAACATTGATATTTGTTCATTTTAGATGTAAGCTCCTAGTGTTTTTACTTTTCCTTCTTATTTTGATCATCACATTCTCATAGAGTTTTTAGTAAACAAGACGTTTGCATCTGACTTCTTCATTCTGCCTTTTGTTGAGTTTGTGTTCATGAGGTTTGTCTGCCTGCATGCTTTTGGTTATGTCTCAAAGCATTATAACTCTAATGATGACGTGGAGAAGCATGATGAGAGACAAAAAACATGCTTATGTCTTCTTTACACCATTTGATTTGTTGTAAGATCGGGTGCTTTTGATGATTTCTGTTACCACAAATTTTTGTATTTCTATTAACACTGAAATGGACGTTTTTTGTTTTTAATTGTAATCAGGCCCCATCTTATCTTAATGACCTTATAGTACTATTAGAGCACTTCACTCTCTAACTGTAGGATTACTTGTTGTTCCTAGAGTATTTAAAAGTAGAATGGGAGGGAGAGCCTTCAGTTTTCAGGGCCCTCTTCTGTGGAACCAGCTTCCAGTTTGGATTTGGGAGACAGGCACTACTCTACTCTACTTTTAAGATTAGGGCAAAAACTTTCGTTTTTGTTCAAGCATATAGTTAGGGCTGAATCAGGTGGCCCTGAATCCTCCCTTAGTTATGCTGCAATAGGTGTAGGCTGCTGGGGGATTCCCATGATTTTCTTCTTCAGTCACCTTTCTCACTCACTATGTGTTAATAGATCTCTCTGCACTGAATCATACTTGTTATTAATCTCCGGCTTTCTTCCACAGCATGTCTTTTGTCTTCCTTCTCTCACCCCAACCAGTCACGGCAGATGGGCCCGCCCCTCCCTGAGTCTGGCTCTGCCGGAGGTTTCTTCCTGTTAAAAGGGAGTTTTTCCTTCCCACTGTTGTCAAACTGCTTGCTCATAGGGGGTCATATGATTGTTGGGTTTTTCTCTCTATCTATTATTGTAGGGTCTGCCAACAATAAAGCACGTTGAGGCAACTGTTGTTGTGATTTCGTGCTGTATAAATAAAATTGATTCAAATTGAATTGTTAGTTTTAAATTCACAATACTTTTGTTGTACTACATACTACTGAAAGCTGATTTTGATCTGTAATCGGATACATGAACTCCACTTCACTACACTTTGTAGTGAATGGAGTGTTATCCAATATTATGGCAGAGAAACAATTAAAATATATAAACAAATAATCACTTCATTTACCACCATTTGAGGCACTTGAATTGTAAGCCAACTACTCACCTGGATTTCAGCCCTCGGCAATTCAGCACAAACTATTTCTGCTGAACTTCTGGATGCATTGCTAAATCCTTCCAAATCTTCCAGCATTGAAAAAACCTCATGTGAAGTGGCTCATGAGCATTGAGGCATCCAGCACAATGCACTGTGATATTTCCATAAGTCTTTTTTTTTTTGCTCAATCTGCTTCCATGAAATCCTTTTTGATCATGTGCGATCCCTCCTCAGTACCTGGCTGCTGACCATTTTCTACACACAAATGTCCATTTGGAATAAAGAATGCAACCGGCATGGTTCTGCTTAACATTTCCAAACCAGACAAACTGGGCTAAGATACAAGCTGTTGAGCACGGGAAAGCTAATAGTTAAGCAGAATGGTAAGGATTATACAGTCAAAGACAAGCTGCTGTTCTAAACACAATATAATGCGGAGGACAGCACATCTGCTTTTGGTTTTGTTATCTGAGTTATTTCCTCTTGTTCATTCTGGAACCTTGTCTTAGGCTTGTTATTTGCTTTCTGCTGTTTACCAAAGGGCTGTTGTGAAGGAAGTGTCCAATTAGCTGTGGATTTGGTGGCATGTGCTATCACATCAGGGCTCACTGAGTCTCGTGTCATTTCTGGCTTAGTGTGACAGGATGTGAGGACTTCTGGCCAACAGTTTTAAATCACCTCCCAGTCATTACATGTCTGCAAGTAATTAAACAAAAGCAATTCAGAGATTTAGAAATTGTGTCCCACTGTGTGTAATCACACGCAGTGGGACACAATGCAAATATAATACTTTAATTTATTATATGTGACACATGTAAATGCATGAACCAAAAAATTGATTCTTTATTCCATGAATTTACCTTTTAGACCACATTCCTACTTCAATTTTAAATATGATTAATCTTTTTTTTATTAACCGATTAAATATAACATGCATGGCACTGTCATGGTCCTAGGGTTCAGTGCTTTAGTTTTGTTTTTTAGATATTGTCTATTAGTTATTTTCAATTCAAAAACAAGAGTAAAGTTGTAAAGTCTAAAGTCTAATCCACATTAAAGCTCAATGTTTGAGTTGAGTTTCTATAGTCCTGCATTTGGGTCTACATCCTGCCTGCCTCACAGCCATCCCCTAAGAGAATGACAACTAAACCACAGACCGTGTTGAATGCCATAATTTAGGAAAATCCCTGAAGCCTGATTGCTTCAGTTGCCTGAGATTTCAAGCCTGCATGCCTGTGAACTGGCTCTTTCTTTTTCACAATTCTTTGCATTTACTGCAGCTGCAAACCAGCTTCTTGTGGTGGATGCAGCAGCACACCATCTTCTCACCAGCTTTCCAATCACAAAACCACAAAATGGCATGAAACGTGGAGCTCAGCAGCAGAGAAAGATTCACCAGCCAAAGGACTTTAGACTGGGTCTTCAAACTTTGATGCTGGCCTGTCAGAGGCAATGCTGCTCTGTAGCCTTGTCAGCTCTTCATCAGGCCCAGCCTTATCGTTGGTGGGGTTATAGGAAGGAGGAGTGGATCCAGCTTCCAGAAGGAAGCAAGGCTCCTGACTATGTTGCTCCCTTGTACAGCCCTTGGACGGCGTGTGCCTTGCTCAACCCCAGCTCCTTCACATTGTGTGCATTGTGCATCATCTGCATGTCCTACTTAGCAGCCCTAGCCTGGGGCCGCATGACATACCCTGTCATGCGGCCCCAGTAGCATGACCCTGAGTCAGTGCGTCCTGTGTTGCCTGAGCTTAATCCAATGAGCCCCTTGTGAGCTGAGGTCAAGCCAGTGGGCTGAGCCCAGGCTAGTGGGTCCTGTGTCGCCTGAGCCCAAGAGCTCAAGTTTGTCTCCACATGCCAAGAAGACCAAGCCTCCTGAAGGATGCTGCCTGCTCAATTATTGCCAGATTCCTGCCAAGTCATTGAAGGGTTCTTGTTGCTGTTGTCAGTTCTCAGATAAGCCTCCCATGGTATTCCATCACCTTCACCGCTGGACTCCAGAGATTCTCTTTCAGTGCAGTTGTTGGCTTCTAGAGGGTCCCCTTCGATGCTGTTACAACCACCACAGGGATCCCACTTGCTTCGTTATCACTGGCCTCCTGCTCGATCAGATGAGCTCCACCTCAGCTGCTGGTATCCCACCCTGCCTTGTCACTCTGTCTTCTAGAGGGCTTCCATCTTCTTCATTGCTGGCCTCCTCCAAAGCCTCCAGAGGAGTCCCATCGCCTCTTCCATTACCAACCAAGGCGCCTGAAAGCCTCCATCTTCACTGCTGCTGGCATCCTGCCTGGCATGCCGAAGAGCTCTGTTTCCTCAATTGCCGCTTGGTGCCAGCAAGGCCTCCTGAGAGGTCCCGTCATGTCTTTTGCTGTTGGGGGACAAAAGAAAATTGGTGTACAACCAGTCCCTACATACTTCCTGTTTAAAGGGATCTTTTTCCCTTCCCACTGTTGACTGGTGCTTTGCTATAGGGTTGTCTTTTTAATACTTTTTAATATTCACTTTGTAATATTATAGGGTCTTTACTTTACTGAAGTAAAGTTGTAAAGGAGAGTGGGCCAAAATTATTTCACTATGTTGCAAAAGACTGATAAAGGCATACAAAAATTATTACCTCAAGTGAATGCTACTGGTTCTGCAAGCTATTGAATCATGAGATGAAAAAGAATGACTATACAAGAGAGTAGGTTCACGCTATCTTTGGTTGTCTCACTGCAAATTGTTCAGAAGTGACCTCATAAAAAAACGTCCCAAGGTTGAGAAACTGTAGGAGTCTGAGTCAGGCACTGTGTACTGCAAGCAGTCATGCAATAAACATTTGTTTTGGGAAGACGCTGGCAGCATTACACTGGGGTGGACACTGATCTCTCAGCATGGGGCCAAAGGGACACATACACAATTTTTTAGCAGGATATTTTCCTCCCTTCTTTAAATACATTTTTTTTTAAAGCTGGTGAATTTCCTTCATCTTATCTCTGTCTGTTTAGGTTTTAAAATACTGATGCTTTCCTTACAAACCTTTCCTTTTGATTCCTTTTTTATGTACACTTGTGCACACGGATAAAAATGAGACCAGAGGTTACCACCTTTTATAAAGTGGCAATATGAACATATAGCCGCTCTGCAATGTCCAATTAAGTTGCAAAACGTCAACTGTTATAATTTCCATTGGCTTTTTATTATAAACACTAACTAACAGTATCATCTATTATTGGCAATGCAAATGCATTCCTTTTAAAATGCATTTAATGTAAATTATTTTTCATTGATTATTCTTCAGTCCAGTCTCAGCATGCTCTCAACGTCACTTGGAATAACTGAAAAACCTATGCAAGGTAAAACGTGGACACACTAGATATTGATTTGATTGATTTTTTTTTATGTTTACTGCTCTTTGCTTGAAGTTGATTAATCAATGAAGAAATGCTCATGACATGTTTTTAAGCAGCCATACTTTAATTTAGTGTCTAAAATTAAGTGATCTGTGCTGTATGTTAACTTCAACTAATGTATTTGTAATTTACATTGCATTAGTTATTAGAAAAGGTACTCTCTGGATTTTTGAGGTAATGTACATCATTTATGATGCAGTAAAGCAAACAAAACACAAACTAGATGCAGAGTTTGTATTAAACCTCTAAGGAGTTTTCACTATAATCAGCTCTTTAATAGTCCTCAAAAGTAACACTATAAAAAGACAGTTTCAAGTATTAAATTAATCATACATTCTGTAAAAGGAAACTTGTTTTCGTTTGCGTTAATAATATCAAAGAGTTACAACATTTGCCTTGATTTTTGAAGTTGTATGTAGGAAACATAGTATCACAAAAGTGAGTGAGCTGTAGCTACTGGGCGTATTATGAAAAAAATAATAATAGGAAAATTTGATATGATTATAGTCAATGCCAGTACATATGTTTAACCATCAAATGTACATTTGGACACAATGTGGAGAGAAGACCAGAAATCTTTGTCACTAGTGTTCTTGTTGTGTGTGCAATGTAATTGAGATTTGCACAATAGTACTATACCTAAAAGCCTCATTTGGCACATTTATGTCATCAGCTCAGTTCAATGTGCAATCTTGGACTTGTCCTTTGTGGCTGCTTACATTAAGAAAAAAATGCGGCTTGAGCTGATTAACAGCGTAACTGATGATGACTGCTCTCGAATCTGGCTGACTTCAGACTTTGAAATCTACAAAATAGAAATTTGAAATAACTCATGCCAGATGAACAAGTGAACCAAGGTGATAAATTCAGCAGGGGAGCAATGATAAACTGGGTAGGTTTAAGGAAACAAGCAAGTGATTGAACGTTTGATTTCGTTCCACTTGTAGCTGTGGGGCTTCACTGGAAGGAAAAGACATCATGCAGCAGCAAAAAGCATATAAATTAAATAGCCATCAATTTATGGTTTGGGAAAGATAGTTTATCATCTTTGAAAAGCAAGCTATTCATTGGCTCTATTATTTACGTAACAAGGACAAAAAGACTGAGGTGAGTTGAGCCTTGTTGACAGTGTGGCCTTTTGTTCCTGGCGAGGACAGTTGCTAGATTGAATTAATCTGACTTTAGAGCCTAACGTTTATCTTGGTCAGTCATATCTGATCTTTGGCTGTCAGGTGGAGATGGGTTCCTTGAAGAAATAAACTGCTTGTAGAGCTAGTGAAGGATCTGCTTTGTCTGTATACTATAGTGGCAGCATATCCAAATCAGCCAAAAGTGTATGTTTCTCGAATTAGAACAATTTTAGATAATAAAATAATTAAACCTGTAGAAAAAAGTATTTATCCCCATGTTACATGCCATTAGACTAATATGATAAATAATAAATGAGGAACTTAAAAAGATATTTATTTAGAGCTGTTTAAGTTCAAATTATTAATATTGCACCAAAGTCGAATAGAAAACACTCCATTACTTTCCTCCAGTCATATTTTCCATGGATAATTTCCCATTAGTTCACTTCTCTCCAAGAACTTCCCCACAAATACATCAAACAAACAAATGGGGAGAAAAAAAACAATTACAACAACAATTTAAAAAACAAAACAAAACATAAAAACAACTTTCACTTCTGCTGGCACAGTTTCGGTTCAGTACAGTCACTCCACTTTGAAAGCTGTGAGCTGATCCTTTTGACCGTGTCTTTTGCTACCTGGGCCATTTCTAAACCAGAGATCATAATCCTCGAAGGGCCCTCATTAAGTCTTTGCTCCAATTAAGCCACACACATTTCGCCACAGCACAATTGCTTTGTACCACAGCACACAAATCCTTCAACAGTGGATTAGGCTGTTCAGTGGGTGGGATGAAAATAGCAGCGCTGGTATGTCAGTGGAAGAGGTGAGCACTCCTTAAGTGTCAGCAGCCAAGGGAACTATGTTAGAGGTAATATTAACCTAAAAACTTCGTCATAATAGATATGGCCTATTTAGATATCTCAAATGTGGCTTAGCAAGTGGAATCACTAAGCAAGTGCTGCTGAACTCGAATGGTATGTGATTTCCACCTAGCATCAAGGTCATTGAGCCCTAAATGTTTTATCTTTCACTGTTTCATAATCTGTTATTATCCAGTGGATGCATTAATGAACATGGTTAGATATATTGTTTTCACTTCTTAACCGCTTCATATTGTACATTTCTTCCATTTAATAAAGAAAAAAGAGTGATTGTCAGCAAGATATTTCACCTTCGTTATACTAGTTCAGTCTTTAGCACTGGAACTGCCAAGGGGGTAATTTTGACCATGTTGGCATTTTAGAATTTCTGTGGCTCTGTTAGATCAAAATGCCATAAAATCATATTTCCTCAATTTTCCTAAAAGGGTATTATTCATCAAATATTTAATTTCATGGTATGAGATCAAAACATTAACCATTTCTACCTAGAACCACTGAGGAGGTCATTTTGACCCCATAGAAATTAAGCTAAAACCACTACTGCAACTCTGGGTTGCCTAGCAACATGATTATCAACTATAGTTTTACATATTATATTGGCCATTAAAAAACATGACTAATTTTGGAGTATTATCATTAACTAAGCTTGCTGCTTTCAGCCATTCATGACCAATGAAGCAATGACAACTGCAGATTAAATAGACAGTACAGAAAATAGTAAATATTTGGCTCCCTGCCTTTCTGTGAAATAGAGTGACAAAAAGTCAGCTCTTCTAGTGTGGAGTTATCTTAAAACTGTTGCTGATGTGCATTTTAACATTGTACAGTCAAGTAAGGCACATTCACTATCTGAGGCTGCAAAACTGAATTGCATGCGCTCTGCAAATGCTACTCACTTGTCTTCTCCAGCTGAAATGATGGCGTAATGAGGCATTCTTTGGCAGCTGTTTAGGAAGAAAAAAGATCAAGTTGACCAGGCAAGGAGAAAGATATTGTGCGTATGTCATACTAGTCTTTTCTTGGCTACCATGCGGGTGTGGTAGCTAATGTACTTCCTTGGAGTGACGTTTCTTCAAGTGTGTTTATCCTGGATCGCTGGGCATTTGTGGATGCTGACTCGTTGAAGTCGTGAGCTCTTTCACCATGTCTGTTCTGATTTGTGTTTCTTTTGTTTTATTTCAGACCCTGGAGTAAGTGACCCGTGCATAGAGTCACACTACACGTTTTCCACTGGGTTTCTGTGCTTCTACAACAGCTTATGGACATTTGATATTGGGAAGCTAACAAGGTATGTCACTATAAATCCATGTCTTTCTGTAATTGTGAATTTTGATATAAAAAAAAACATTTTTATTTTATAATATAATATGTAATATAATATTTTATAATATATCACAGATAATTAACATGTTTGCTATCCCCAGCTTACACTTAAAATCAATTTTCAGCAGCTTTCACGGTGCATGTGTGGTTTTAGTTACATTTGAACAACAAATTGATGACGATCAGCACTGATCTATGTGAGATTGATCTGACTCTGCACCACCATTATTTAACGGTCCTTAAAATGCGAGGGATTGCTTCTCCCTGAGATTCCATTTTTTATTTATAAATATAGAATAGTGGACATAATAGTTTTAATTTGCCTCACCAAATGTGTTTGCAGTCATGGTAACCCACTGCCATTACATAAGACGTTAAAAGGAAAGGAAATCATCATTGCTAAGTAGTTTTACATAATTTAAAGAATTGCATTTGCATTAGTGGAATTGATTGGAAAATTTCCTTTACAAGCATTTTGTACTGGTATTGGTTATTTAACTTAATTTAAGATTTAAGCCAAACAGGATTCTAGATTTGAATCCAAAATGATGAGATAGTCCAGTTTATGGAAATGCCTGTGTACTTTCAACACAAGACTTACCTCAATAAGTATATGGTATATATAGTATATGGTCAAGATATAAAATATGACATATTAATAATACTGCTTCTGCAGGGAATGACTCTGTGGGTATCCACCACATCTAGCAGTCTGCATAGCCTCAAATGCAAGTGCTGTATGATTCTGGTCAGATCCAGTGTATTTTTTATTTTTTTGGGGGGGGGGGGGAGGGGGGGTTACCATTTGTCTTTGATGTCACTTTTTCAATAGATGCACTAAGAAAAAAAATGGAACTGGTTGGAAATTAATGTGAAGGGGAAGGACTGTGCTGAACGACGTGAGGAAAGAAAATATGTCCCTCCGTACTCCCTTGCAGCCGTGAGGCATAACACAATTAGACTTTAGATTGTTTTTTCCTCCTTCTGCCCATCTGATTTCTGCTCTTGCCAGACTATTCTCTTTCATCTGCTTTATTCCTCTGTATTGTCATAATGTAGCAGACCCTGAGTGCTCTCACAGATCACTGGTACAGCTTATCAGTGAAGTGGTTCTGCTTCAAATTGGGTCCCTTAATTTAGTCTTTCTGCATTCATTCTCAGTATTAGACTTTCAGGCAGAAAAAAGATGGTAGTGGCAAAGAGGTAAGATAAACATACTTTAGGCAGAACAATCTAGAATACTACATGAAAATCTCATGCAGAGTTCGGGAACTAAGGCAATAAAGAACGGTGTGTTTACAGTTCTGAACACTGAATAAGCTGTTTGCTTTTGGAAACAATTGTTGAGATCACCTATTCAGATCTATATGTTTGAGAGATAAGTCAAG
Source organism: Diplotaxodon limnothrissa (assembly GCF_057381915.1). NCBI lineage: Eukaryota > Metazoa > Chordata > Actinopteri > Cichliformes > Cichlidae > Diplotaxodon > Diplotaxodon limnothrissa. Next base: position 4,979,498 of record NC_140597.1, on the reverse strand, counting down.
GGAAAGGCTTACATCAGGTAAGAGATTAAAGTGCTGTATTTTCTTCCTACAATATCTGCTACTTACATATTAGTGTAAAAAAATAAACTGGTTATTAGCCCTTTTTTTCTTTTTTGGATATTTTTCATTTATTACATGCATATGTAAATATATATTTGGTTTACAATATTACAATTGTACAAGTGTTCATGTGCCTCTCCAAATATATACAATATAAATTTATACACCAGTTAAGAGTCCACATTGGATTTAGTATTAAACTTGAGCATAACATATTTAGAATCCTTTCTTTGCAATTCCTTCTAGTACAATATCCTCAGTAAATTCTAGTAGGACAAAGCGCAGGAAACATCCACATATACATTTGTATACATCTTAAGAAAATAATGTGTTTGTCAATCTTGGTAATCCTGCTAAAATTATGTAGGGTAGAGATTTAAACGTAATATACTGTAGACACTCAGACAGTAATATAGAATAATATAGATCATATAAATTTACCACAGGTTTAAATGTAACACTAAATGTTACATCCAATTTCAGTTAAGTATTTAAGTGAAATTGTCATACTGTGTGGTTGCAGCTGTGAAGTGAGTTCAATGGATTGGCTTGTAATTTTTCCTGGGATTAATGAGTATGTTTACCCACTGGCTACCACACAGAAATGCTCGATTCTCTGACTTGTCAGATTTTGATGTTTTAACATTCCTAGTGCAGCTGTCTCTAAATTTACACATGAAATAGTTTTTAGGCATTACTCATGGATATGAGAGATAAAACAATATTCATCTGTGGCTACACTTTACTAGAATGAACTTAAAGGCATGATTAAGCCATTAAGGCCACATCTGCCAGCCTATTTTTTTTTTTTATTTGCACAGAACTCTGTTGTATATTGCTACAGTGGATGTGACATTTTAATTAAGCAAAGGCTGTAAAAATTATTACCGTGAGGTTGCAGAGAGCTACTGCTCTCATCATTGTAGAGACTAGTTGCCATTCAGTCTACCTTTGACAAACTAGAGCACCCGGAAAATTATCATAACAGGAATAGAAAAGGAAGGTGGTGTAAAATGAAATGCATCAGGGTTTTTTTTTCTCCATAAAGCAGTATTACTCTATAGTGTGTACTACATGTGCTAGATAGCTGAGCTTGTACATCAGTGCAATACATTGGCATTAGAATACATTTCAATATATTTCAAAACTTTCTTTTTGCCTTTTTAGTACTGCCTTTAGAATAAACAAGAACACTTAATTTGACACACAAAATGCCAACTTAAAAGACTTAAACACATCATAATAGTTTCTATATTATCTGTGTTTATGAATGCGTGGATGTGAATCTTTTTTTTCTTTGCTTTGCATGAGTAATAATTTATTTATTGCATGAGCAAACCATACCTAATGAAGAATGAAGTCATCTAGGATCAATCTAACATTTGTAACCCAACATGATTTCCCAACAAAAGAATACGAGGAAAATCAGCCTGTTTAATTTTACATAAACACTAAGGACATGTAGATTCCATAGGGTATGGTTTTAAACATAGTAGACATACATGGTAGCACTTTATAATAATGTCACATTATTAGGCACTAGTAAGGTGTTAGCAAGTGCTTAATTCATCATTTATATATCATTACTAATTGTTAGTATGTCATTTGTAAATACAGATATGTTTATCATTCAGTTACTGTTATACCATGTACAGCTATCACTGCTGTAACTACTACTACATCACTGTAGTAGCAGTAATATATATATTTATATTGATAATATATTAATAATTTCTATCTCTTCAGCATCTTGTGTCTGTGGTAAAACTGTTCAAAAGACGATGTGTCCATGTATGCAGAGCCACTCTTAAACACATATACTGTAGTGTAAATGTGTAACAGAGGAGTTTTCAAATCACAACATTGTGGAGACATTCCACTGTAACTCTTTAACCTCATGCTAAGTTTACAGTCAGTGAGCATGTCCATAGAAGGTGCCGTAGCTTTAGAAATATGAATTTGTAAAGAACCTGGAACATATTTACAGTTTGATTTTTAGTTGTGGAAATTGGATGAATGTTTTGTTCATGTTTATAGGGCTATACATCTGGACAAGGAACTGCTTCGGTTAACAGGATAACTCTGTACAGCTTCTACCTTAGTACATGACATGACATCATAATGACACATTATCAGAATGCCATTGTAATGGTACAGATTTTCTCTGACATTTAATAGAATTTCATGAATTGGTTTGATTAAGGGGGGGGGGGGGTGCTAGAGTGATGGATTTTGCAAAACATTCTCTATACACCCTTGTCAAAACACAGTTTGACTGGTATGGTGAGTGGGATGTGGCAGACAAACAAAGGAGGGTGAGGACTATCTCAAACGGTGATGTGTCAGTGGAGTTGTCTGTTCTGACTAATGTTACAAAGCAAAAGCAGTGAAACACAGTCAGCACTGTGGACAGCTCTGCTCTGTATTGTTTTCTGTTCAGGACCTTGGACAGTTCCCCTGAGATCTAAACACAGTCACAGAGAGAGTTCATTCACAGTCTATCTGCTGGACAGAGACCTTTGTACTTTCTTTTTCATTCAAAAAGTAGCAAATGAACTAATCTGAGGCTTCTCAGTTACCCATTAATCCCTATTACCCAGTGATCATAGAGTCAATGAGCAAACTTTTTGTTTAACTGTGTGATAATCACCTAAAGTAAGCTGTTCCAGAGCCTATAAATTCCTGGTTGGCGGCCAACCAGTTGCCTCGAGATATATTTCAGTAGTAGCAGAAGTGTTCCATTTAAATAAAACTTTAATGATCTGTAGATTTCGTTAATTATTAGGAGCTCTGTCTGCAAGGTATCTTATTAAAACCTGTTTTTGAGTCTAGCTTACATTTCAATTGGATGTCTTTAGGCTATAATTAAAAAAAACATACTAGAATGAAAAGCATTGTCTTTTGATAGGATGTTTAATATTTTGCATAAGTACACTCAGTTCGTACAGAAGGAGCATTTATTGTGAACCATACAAATAAATGATCACAAAAATAAATAAGCAAACACACAAACAAAAAGGGTAAAGATGGAAAAGAAGAAGCATCCCAACAGTGGCAGATTCAGCATAAACCACTGCTTTCATATTTCATTAGTGCAACTCCGACTACCATTGGGTTGACATCATGAATCAAAAATCTTTTTATAGCCTCAGTGTGACAGCACATCTGGAACTATCTGTGTACATGTGACTGCTTTTTTGTTACAAATTATACCTCTACAGTTCCTTGATTGGACAATTCAGTGAAAGAACACACAACAAGCAGTTAAACCGAATACTTAATGAACCTATGTTTGTGTTCCAGTATTGTGTGGTTTAAGGGTTTTGAGTTTTTGTATGTATGTGAAATATCAGTATTTATACACTTAAAATGATAAGTATATAAAACATTACTTTCAAACAGTGTATTTATGAACAGCTAAAGCTGATCGGCAGACTACCATTAAATAAGTGAATTTTTCATGTACTGCAGCCTGACATTCCTTCCAGAGATGGCACAGAGATACTTGCTTAGTAATAAGAAAATAATGCCATCCCATTGCCTGCTTACACCTTCAACACATTCCTTTTTTTTCCTTTTTAGCATCACTACTGATGTAAATAACATTGCAGTCAGCATCTAGGTAGTGCTATGGAAAAGGAACACGTGTAAATGGAGTAACACTTTTTTTAGGTGGTAAAAAGTCTCCAGATATGACCAGACATACAGAATGTGTCAGCTAGGTAGTACAGTTCCCAGGAAGAGACAAAACCGTCGAGGAACACTGATCAATACTGTAAGATATAATGAAGGCAGGGCAGGAGCAGAGGATGAGAGATTATTTCAAATGTAAGGGCTGTTCAGCAAGTGAAGTTCTATAAATTGGAAATGTCCTATGAAAGTTTTTAGCTCATATATTGGACCAATATATGATGTTTTGCTGAATTATGTTTTTGTGAGACGTCTTGAGTTATCAAGGACAGTAGACATAAATTTATATTTTAGGCCCGGCTGGTGATTAGATTCACTCATCAAGTCTAACTTTTATAGTGTCTGGGGGGGGATCAGTCATGATAGTTCATTAAAGATCTACTTACATCTTGTTGGATTCAGTTGGCTAAATCTTCAAAGAGCAGCAGCACAGGTCAGCTCATCACAGCTTGTGATAATCTGACCTGTAGAAAAATCTACTGGAGCTCACAAAACAAGTTACCATGTGACTTTCCTCTAATTCATTCTTTTCCCTACATTGCACATCTACACCCGATCTTAAGATTTCCCCACTATCTTCCAAATCCCGCTTTAACCCCTGGTTATACAAACTGTCCAATAGCAGAGTTTGAATGACAGCACAAGGTCTTCATGTCAAAGTAATTTTTCTTTCACTACAGCGCTGCATGTTTTTCCTTCCCTTGTCTGTAAATCAACACCATTATCATTTTTCTCACAGTCAGAGCCTTACCTTGAGTCTGCTGAATCATGCTGTGTACACTGTGAAAGACTGGGGACTGCATGCATTACATGAAAAATTTCTCTGGGAGAAAAGTTCAAGAGACAAATTTTGAGGTTTTTCAAACCCTGACAATACATGTCCTATGGGGGGAAAAGTATGAAGTTTCAAACATAAATACATTTCACATTTTCTCCAACACTCAGGAATAAATTTGAGAGAACACCTTGTTCTGCTATTCTGTTATGGCTTGTTCTTGTGAGTAAATACAATTCACTCTGTGATGTGGATTACTGAAAATGCATGAACACTTTTCTTTTCCAGGATTTCTACAAGAAAACACCTGGGTAATTTACCTCATTTTCACTTTTTATTATTTTCTGTGGAAAGTTTATAGATGTCATAAGCCCTTTCTGTCATGTAAAAAAAAAATCACACTGACAGTAAACACTATTTAGATGTCAAAAATTAGATGTCTTAATCATCAGCTAATTTTGTGCAAACTTGCTCTTTTTGTTTTTGTATGTGTGAAGAAAGGAGTTCTAAAGAACATAAGTGCTTTGTTATTGTTGTGTTAATTGCAGCATTATCATTACATCCATGCACAAAATTATCTATTAATTTTAGTCAAGCAAGTATATGTATTTGAATTGATTTTTGAAAGAAAGAGACCCTTTCAAATTTTAATTTGTCAGTTTTAAAAGTTAATATTTGTTGCATGTAGTCCTGAGTTTAACTTGTCCATAAATATCAGGATCAGTGGTTGTAGAAATGTTGCAATATTTAGTTTCTTCCTTGTAACATTAGAATTTCAGTGGATAACCTCTGTCATTCTCCGAGACTTGTTATAAAGAGATTTTGTGTGTAGAAATTCCCTCTTTACACATGTTCATAGATCCAGAAGATGATGGAATTGAGTTCCCATATTGATTTGACTATAATAATGCAAGGCAAACCCTTACTACCAGTTCCAGCATCACCCTCTTCTGTCCTGTTCATTTTCACATCTGTCATGGCTTTTTTTGTGCATAATGTGTGATTCATATGTGGTTTTTCTATATCTGTGTTTTGCTGGGGTTGTTTTCATGAATTTCAGAATACCAGATGGTCCACAAATTTAGGCTCCTGTTACCTTGTTTCTTTTTTCATTCATGCTTCTAAATGATTAATTATTCTCCACTATTGGCATTCTATGCAATAGGTGCCAATAGGTTTGGCATTGCAGCTGGAGATTAAAAGTAATTACAGCAGTAGCTTGGCACATTATTATTTATAAAATTTATATTGGAAACTTTGGCTGTGTTGTATTAGATTCCAGAACAACTGACTAAGAATTTTTTTTTTTTATGCCATTGTCAGTTTTGTTGAGAGTGGCACTGACACAAGTATCACTGTTCATTCAGATTGTTCAAGATCAAAAGTACATTACAGTAACTGTAGTATTAGACAGTATTTCATCACATATATTAGGTCATCAACCTAGGTTTTACCACTCACTTCAGACTTTGGATCTGAGGTAGGAAAAATGTTTCAGCTGCTTTTTGCATGTTACAGGCCATTTAACTATCTTCCTCAGTATCACAATGTTCAGAAAGAACATCAGTGAATTTTTTTGTGGCTTTAAACTGCAAATGCATTTTATTTGCCAAATGTTGTTATGATTTTTCAGGCTGGTCCCATCCTAACAGTGTATTCAGCCAAGGCACCTGTGCTGGAAGACCACATAATATGAACTCTTTGTGTGCCTCTAATATTTGAGCATGAAATTGTGATTAGGTTTCTCCTTTTCCAAGTAAATAAATTGATGCTTATGCTGTGATTCACTATTTAACATAATCTTCACAATAACTGCAATTTAATCTCTCACCGAGCTGTGGTGCAAAGAGTGCTTGTATCTCCTACTATGTCATCCGTTGATTCGCTTCCACTTATCCTTATTAGAGTTACGGGGATGGGGGCTGGAACCTATCCCAGCTACCATAGGGCGAGAGTTGGGCTTACACCCTGGACAGGTTGCCAGTCTGACACAGGGTAACACAGAAAGACAGACAACCATTCTCACTCACATTCAAACGTATGTGCAATTTAGAATCACAATTTAACCTAACCCTATTAATTGCATGTGTTTGCACTATGTGACGAAGCTGGAGTACCTGGTCATAACCCACACAAATATGGCGCCTATTCAAGATGGTTGCTCAGGCCAGTGGACAAATGAGTATCATGTTTTTAAAATTAATTAATTATTAATTTAATAATTATTTTTTTAAAACCATGATAAGAAATAAATAAATACTCACTCAGTTCCACTCTTATCTCAGCCACAAGGAAGAGATTTAGTGTGAGGTGGGAGACCATTCTCTTAGATGCTGTAGGATGTATCTCACAGCCCAGTCTGTAAAGAAATACAGAGGAGCCCATCAATGATGTCTTTGAAAGATTACCATGAAGATAGTTAATAACATTGCACAGCATGTCACAACGGATGGTTTATTGATGGATGCTAGAGAGGCATTTTGAAAACAACATGGTGGTGAGCAGTTGTTTTACAAATAGGACTGCATGGAGAGCATCTAAATGGAAGAGATGGGTCTATTTGGGATATTGATTTTCTTCATATTTTTACTATAAACGTCTGGTTTAGGCAATCACTGAAATAAAAAAAGAATACAGGATCATATACTATTTCTGATATAAAATTCCCATAGGAGAGAGACTATTTCAGTAAGTACTGATGGAAATTATTGTTGTCCAATATTGTGTCCAGTGCTGGCCAAAGGGAAAGGTACGATTGTAGCAAGATCTGACAATATTTGTGTGCTTCTAATGGAAATGATTCTGCATCAACCATTGGTAAGGGGTGCAGGAAAGGTGTCTGTAAGGTGTTATAGGTGTTACTTCATACTATATTTAAAGGCATCTTTAAAGTAGGCTTCAGTCAGTTCCTTAAATAAACCCATGATGCAGTAGATTCCACAATCTAGTTGAATGCTTTCCCGCACTGCTGTCGATTGTTGATCTGATTTTGAGCTGTGTGACACTTTGTTGATTTTATCGTGGCGTTACCTCTTTTTTTGTCTTGTGATTAGATCATCACATCTTCTGTGTTAGTGAGCACTGCAGTTGACCTGTTACTTTCCAGATTTGACTTTGTGGAACGGAATAGAAAGGATACTAGATTTTTCATCATACTTTTCATTGTCTCAAAAACAGACATTTCAGGTCCCATGATTACTTCTCTCATGAGAAAACAAAGCGCCACTTTGGTGACGGGACACAAGAGTGTGATTATGTGCTCTTGGGGACATGTTTATACTAATACATTCTGACACGAGATATGTTTGCACCAATTTTTCTCACTTCTTCCTTCATTTGAAGTTTTTCTGTGCCTCACCCTGTTCTCAATTTATTCTGCCATTTCTTTATTTATTTTCCTCAATTTCTCCGTACTCATATGTCTGGAATTTGTATGAGACACATTATTTGCATTAGTGGCTGTGCAGAATAAAAAATGAATCCTATTTTCTGGCTGGTCTGCCTCACCCTTGTTTGTTCCCTGCCCTTTATTTCTTTTGTTTCCTATTTTGACATTATTTGGCCAACTTGTTTGTTGTCATACCCAGTTTGTTCGACTTTGTGTTTGTCTGCCTTTGTATTTGTCTTCATGTTTACAGAGAGAGAAGATGTATTTGTTCTCTTGTGTTTGCTTTTACTGTTTAGTGAGGAGGTTTGCTGCTGCACTTGTAGAGACCAAACCAGAGAGAGGAGCTGTGTCTTTCTCAAAATGTTCCCATCTCCTGTTATACATGGAATTCCACTGAGAGGAAAGTGTTTCTGAATAAATATATGTGCTCATCTAGAGAAGGTATTCAGAGAAATAGCAAAATACATGCAGTCTAATATAACCCAATACAACAGTTCTGTATTAAATACTAGTGTTGTTTTATGTACTTCATAGTGTTAAAAGTAAAGGGAATAATAAAGTCTATTTTGAGGAAATTTGTCAGTAGACTGCAGTGTGATATTAAATCACTAGAATATGCTACAATACCAATATGTTACACTTTAGCAGTTCTTCGTGAACATCATACTTAATACAAGGCAATTGCTGCTGTTATGTAGTTCCACCCACCACAGAAATACTTTAAAATCTTTAATTGTTGGACATTTAACAGTTTTGATTATTTTCTCATTGCTTTAGAAGTGAAATGTTACAAATCCATGGCAGCATATGAATACCATCCAAATACTTCAGTCACTTAACATGTTTAAATAGGTCCCAGGTTGATTCTGTGAGAGCCTCCACTCTGTTGCATGCTACAGTCATGACCAAAGGTTTTGGCATTTACAGAAATGGTGTTTGTTTATAATATAGTAAAGAACAACTACAACTGTTTCAAAGACTTTACTGGCAAAAAAGAATCAACGATGGCTGCACGAGTGTCCTCCAAGGTAACCATTGTTAGCCCAGGAAGACAATGATTTTTATACTAATAAGTCTGCTCTTAAAATTCATTGCAAACGGTGGTGTGACTTGAGCTGTTTTGTATTCACTCACACTTTCCGCTGTGCTAATGAAGTGATACAGAAATTCTATTAGCTGATCATTTAACATCAGGGCCAAAATGCAGTTAACTTTATCACAAAGACACAATATTAACTTTTAAATGGATGGAGCTCTTTGGAATTCATGAATATGCTTCAGCTCGTTCTGCACAGTAATTTAAAAATATTGAAGCAGCAGAAAAATTGAAGTTTGTGAAAACACAGTTTTGGTCATAACTCTGCCTGTGTATGTATGGAGAATACTTGACAGAGTGCATGACTGCATCTTCAAAGCATGCCAGCTTGATTGGTTGCACCCTGTTCTTGTCCTATAATGGAATCATTGCTTATATGATCTGATGACAAAGAGGCAGTTGAACTGATACCTAACCATCCCCAACTCATAAGAATAGAACTGGTTCTGCCTAAAGCCGCTAGCTAACCCACTCATTATTGTTATTGTTAAGCCTAATCTGGGTTGTAAAGTAGTCCCCTTTTCCCTCCCAGATTAGGCAGAAGTTTGGTGAGGCCAGGTATTTTTTTTTTTGTCTCCAGAGCTCCCCACTAGTGGAGAGACTTAAACAACTTGGAGCAGGGAAGAGCAGTTGAACTGCAAAACTAACTACATAAATATCTTGGAGCTGAACTGTCCTCCTCACTGTCAAATAGATCCAACCAGGGATGAGAGGTCATCATACCAACATCAGGACAGACAGCACAAGGACAACAGCCTACATCAACAGGCAGCAAGGTCTAGGCTACCCCCATCTCTGCAAGATGTCAGCTAAATTGTGGCAGTGGACTGACCCCCTGTTTTGCACTCAGAGCAGGACCTGTGCCATGATCATTCAGCGTCAAGGCAGACATAATACTGAAAAGGGGCCAAAATCCAGGAGATTAGACCATATTTGTCATCTCTTTAGAAAAGCTGCCTTGTTGCCAAAAAAAAAAGAAAGACAAATCACCGTTCTAGTTCAGGAGAACTCTTCACTTGTGGTACTTGCACTGTTGGCTCAGCAAGGGACAGACTTTGGGCATTGCCAGAACCTGTATTGAGGAGGTATGTGGGTTCAGAGGATAAATGTTTATTGCTGGTATTTGCTCCTGTTCCAGGTTTAGAAACAAGACCGTCTTTGGCTTAGCGTTTACAGCATGTAGGCCTTGACTTGGTTGCCATTTAAATAGGCGGAGTAGTCTGTTTGTTTTTACAGTCACTTATCAGGGTATTAGGCTGCAACATCTCCTCCTGGGGTGTCTTCTAGACAAGCTATGACTACACTGTAACCTTGGTTCTATGTTTGAAAGAGTCTAACTTTCCTGCTTTTTGGCCACTCTGACAGGATTCAGTTAAGCTATATGATACTATATGTAATTTAGTACATCTATGGGGTAGCTTTAGCTAGATAATGTTTGGTGGTGCAATCCCTGGCTGGTCCAGTTTTGGTGCCAAAGTATGGGCAACATAGATCTAGTTTGATGAGTGTAGAATAAAGTGTTTTTGTAAAAGGGTGAATGGGGTATGTTGTATGAAGTGCTGTGATGGTTCAAGCAGAGTAGAAAAGCACTATATACATACAGTTAACCCACGGGGTATAACTAGGCAAGCTAAAGTATCTACATGCTCTGAAAAGCAGTGTGGTCATTCTACGTGAAATGTTGAATATGCGAACAGAGTGGAATCTATTCACTCACCAAACCAAAGCTATAATATAATCAGAGATCACTAAATAAGCCTGGAAGCGTGCTTGTAACTAGGATAACTTGTTTAAGATTCAGGTATAACAATAAAACAATACATGTGCAGAAGAGAAAAATATCTGTTTATACTTTCAGCTTGAATACTCCCCAAGAATAGATGTTAATAAATCTTGAACTACCTGAAAGAATAACTGAAGAGTCACACAGGTTGAAAACATGCGAAGTAAAACACTGGTCCTCAAGCAATAAAAGCAGAGAGGGTTTATCCTTCTATGAACTAATAAAGAGGTCATGTTTGTATAAATCCCTTCATGGTTGAGAGGATGGCATCACCATCACACCAAGGCAGAAATGCCAGGCCTCTCTGGTAATGCAAGAAAGTTGTTATGTGGCAATGACCAGGCTAGTGCACTTCCCCAACCTTCGACTTTATGCAATCTTTCTATGTACAACCAAACATTATCTGGGTCATGGAAATACAAATGTCAAGTGTTACCGCATGAGAATAGTTGTGGTTTGGGCAATGGGGACAAACAACCCCACCTCTTTTACCCTTTCTCTAAGCTTTCTCCCAGTCCCCCTTTTTTCCCTCATTCCTCTGTCTTTCTCATTATTTCATTGTTTCCCGCTTTCTTACGCTCTCTGTTGTCTTTCCCTTCCTGTGTCTGTGCTATGGCACGCACGACATGTCCACTTGTTTGTGGAGAGTGTTGTAGTAATGTTGTGTGGCAGTTGCTGAGGACAATGGCCTCTGGGTGTTTTGTGATGTAATGATCCCTGCCATTGCCTCTCAACTCCCTCTGGTCAGTTAAGGAGAGAAGTGGATGGAAGGTAACAGGCCAAGTACACACACATTTAAGGAAAACCCACCTGAGAAGCAGTATGCTAACAGAGCCAATCTTTGGAGTCGACAGTTTCTGGCTCTTATATTGTACAGGAAACTTAGCCCATGACATGATGAAGTATAAACCACTATACAGCATTTGGGCAAAGCACTCAACTCCCAGATGCTCTGTTGAAGCTGCTCAGCAGTGAGCTGTAAAAGATGGTGGCTGCTGTCATATGTGAACGTGTTTAAACATATGACTTTAAAACAAGGCTATACTGGAAAAGAGCAGGCATGCTGACCAAATGTTTTGTTGTAATTAAATGTCACATTGGCTTTTAATCATAAAACAGTATGGCAGAAAAGAGAATATGCTGAGGTGGGAGGGGGGGGGGTTGCATTGCTCAGCAATGCTTTTGCCTAGAGAAACATTTGAGATTTACTGAAGTGAATCAGCAGGATATATATTGTGTTACCAGTGACTCACATTTTAAACTTATCTTGGGGTCATCGTTGGTGATTGGAGTTAGCTCAGTTGTCACTGTACTGGCTTAGCTGTAGTCAGCATGTACATGAATACAATGCACCCATAGTGGAGCTTTTTGGCAAAGAGACAGTTTAAATGATACACCACCAGCAAATCTTAAATAAATAAGAAAAGGAACGCAACCAAATTAGACTCTTTTCAAGCTTTGGTAGATGAAAAATTTTAATATTCAGATCAAAATATTCTAAATAAATAAATACATGTAGAGTCTATGTAGAGACTGGGATTAGCCAACAAACTATGGGATCTATTTCCAAGGTGTTAAAGTAAAATTGATTTTTTTAAATGGTTGTTGATTTGAAGTCACCAAATTTTGCTGAAATGTTATTTCGACCTTTCATAAAGATCACACCAACTGACAGAACATAAGCCCACGAAAAACAAAACCAACAAGACCAACATTTGGGCTGAAATATGACATTGTGAAAAACCCTCAAGCCGCAGATCACATAGTCATTGTGCAGTAACATGACTGCGAACAAGGCTTTGTGAATTGAGCCAGCATTGTAGTTTTCTCTCGAGGACACAGCAGACCTACATATTCCAATCAAAATCTGTTCAAACTGAAACACAACTAATAGGAGGAAAATTGTCAGTAATTAAAATGTACATCAGAACTTCTTGTTGAAAATACACCACAGGCTGTTCTTCCATCTGTTAATTACTGTATGAGTGGCTTGTGAAATGAGTTCCTGGGCAATATGCTCATTTCAAATACATTTAGCTGCTGAGTATAACTTCAATGATGAGGTTTAAATTTGTGTTCGTTAAAGCCAAATTTCATACTTTTTTTTGAACATGTCCTAAATCTCTCACTGTAATTTCTGTTTACAAAACATGTACAGCACATAACACAAATTTAAATTTAATGCAGTTAAATTTGCGTTTAACTGCATTAAAAGTAAAGGAATCTTGATTCCTTGACTTTTTTAATGTTATTATTAGTTTTTATTTTAAATATTTATGGATCAATTGATTAATTAATTAATGTCTTGCACCATTATCAAGAAAACAATTATCTGATAAATAGTTATGCAATAGCTTGCATAACTGTTGTGCATATAAATGCATTTTTCTTTCGTTTTTTTGTTTCTCCAGTCTTATTCTAATTGTGTAGAGATTGTACTGTGAGAGCTTTCTAAAGTTACTTTTCTTAGCAAAGTCAAGCCCACTGTTTGTAATCTCCATAACCATTGTTATTGTTAGTGTCAGACATTTAGTTTTAAGACTACAAATACTATTAAAACTGACTAATCACATTTTTAATCTGTGAAGATATTTCAAAGTAGTTTAGGCCTATACTCATATAATATTTAGAATATACTCAGGTTACTGTCCATTATGCTGAAGCTGAAGTCTGTAGACTATTTTCCCATGAAGAACACCACCACAATGATTTGTGATTGCAGCGATTCACCCACAACATTAGTTGTGTTTGTCTCCTTCCGACTGACTGCTTCTAGCCACAAAAGCATGTTTGTGCATTTTCATCTGGGCATCCCTTCCTAAGTGGGATCACCCACACATTCCCCTCTACACTGAAAAAGGATTTGATCACTGCTGCCAAGCGGAGTCAACGCAGGTGTGGGGAAATGTATTGCAAGGAGTGGGAGAGATCTGTGTGCAGGCTGAGCCTGTTTGTGATGTCTTTATTGGGCCTATGCAAATATAGGGACTGAAAGGCTCTTAAATAAAAATACTTCTTTTTCAGCTTATAGCAGGTGCAGACAGACAGGCAAACACACACACACACACACACACACATACACATATGGGTCAGTTCAGAGAGAATTTTTCCTTCTTTGTCGTTTTTCCTTAGTTACTTTTCTTTTCTTTTCAGTGGCTCAAGAGGTTTATTTATTTTTTTATATCTGTATTTCCATAAAGTCCTTTGTTTTATTTTGGTGTATTTAAATAATGAAATTTGTTTTTAAAGATGTATCATGTTAAAAAATTTAACTGTCTTAACACCTTAGCTGTGGCTTTTCACACTGCTCTCACAGTTCTCTGTGTTCTGTACATGCACGATATCAATACATATATATGTAGGTATTTTAGGCAAAGCCCTTTGAATATAAAAATTTAATGTAAGAATTCTTCAAGCCCAAATTTATAAGACAGCAACATCAGGAAGAAACAACATGTGAAGATATGGGAAGGTAACAGTGGTCCCAGTGGTAATGGGAGCACTAAGTGTGGTGACTCCCAGCAGATCCCAGGAACAGCATCAGAGATCTCTGTCCAGAAGAGCAGTCCTAGGAATAGCAAAGATACTGTGCAGGACCCTCAAGCTCCCAGGCCTCTGGTAGAGGACCTGAGCTTGAAGGCTAGACCATCCGCAGGGGTCAGAGGGGAATTTTATTACCCTATTACTCTATAGCATGAATCTATACACAGAGGCATTTGGGATCATTTTTAAGCCTGTTTTTGACTTGGCTGTACAACAATTATAGCTTGTCTCACTACAGTGTTTAATAATCGTGGTGATTAGGGATTGTAATCCCTAATCAGAAAGTTGTTTTTTTAACAGGAGTAATTAAACTGTAGCTGAAAAAGAAAAAAAAATAGACATAGTTTTTAAGTATGTGACTTGACTTTTGTGGGCCAGGTCGGCGCTTGCTCATCTGATGTGGTTTCTTAATTACCCTTATTGAATTCATTATTTATTTGCTGTGTTGAACCTGTTTAACCTTGCTGCCCTTCAGCAAAAATGATTTAGAAGGTAACAGAGAGTCAGCAGAGACCTCTGCCTGTGGGAGGATGGCCAAGTTATCTTCACCTTTTTGAAAAGTCATCAACTGAAATTAATCAAATTTTGATATATGAGCTGGAAGATAAAATTGTTTTATTATCAGCTTAAATCAAGTATTTAATATTCATAAATCATTCAATAGACATGTTAACATTGTTTTGTTTTGTTTTTGCTCAGGGTTGCGTTACTAACTTGCAGATGTATTTGAATTCATTTTACTACTACTAACAAATCAGTGTTCAAAAAAGTCATACAATTGTGCCTCTTTAAAGATCCTGTCTTGATTATACTCTCATGTAGTATGACATTACACGTTAGAACAACTCATCACAGAATTAATAAATGGAAGGCAAACAACATGGTTTTGGCAAAAATCCCATTACATTTTGATGGCTGGAAAATTCAGTTCTCCAACAGCACTGAGTTGCATTATCTTTTGATTAGCTCGAGGTCTTTAATCAGTGTGCAAAGTGAACATTACATTGTTTCACTTCACTGGTTGTAATATAAATTCATCATAAAGAATGTTTGTGTCAAAACAGACCTGATGGAACCAAACAAGGAAGGCGCAAACCACAAAACTGCAGCCTCCACAGTTCAGTGTCAACCAGCACATGTAACACAAGACCTTATATTGTGTTCCCATCTAGTGAATAAATGAAAAATGAATACATAATACACTCATGAGCAGCTAAAAAGTCTTAATATTAAAGACAGTCTATATGGTCTGACTCTGTTTAGAAGAATATGTCACCCATGTTTGGCCTTGGAGACTGACAATGAGAGACCAAAAAGAGGGGGGAAATGTGGAAGTACATTGAAGTGAGTTATAAACCCTGAACACCTATCAGCTTCACTCCATTGGGCAAATGTGTCTGTTTATTCCAAGTCCTTGAAGGGCTGTGCTTTTGAGTTTGCCAGCTACTGGAACACATCTCATGGCCACATTTGCCTTCCGTTGCCATGGTAGTGTAGGCAGAACTTGCTAGATAGTAATGATCATTTCAGCACACCTTTAGCATCCAACTCACTCTTGGCAAAATGCATTGAGATCGAGGGAGAGAGACAGTACCACTTTTTGTCTGTCTTTTTCTAAGATTGAAGGAGGCATAAACCAGCAGTTATATATATATATATATATATATATATATATATATATATATATATTTATATATAGCGAGCGAGAGAGAGAGAGACAAAGACAAAAAATTAGAATTTGCTAGATCCCCATAGCCACAGGCCTGCTATATTCAGATTATTTATTGATATTGTTGTGCTTTCTCCTTCATAGATGCTTTGTGAATGATTCATGAGTTAATTCATACAGTAAATAACAAAAGCTGAAGCAGTCCGTACATATATTGGAAGCTTAGCCAAATATTGCACAACCTCTGTCACTAACCTTTGCACAGCATATTTGCTCATAAAGGATTTATGAAACATTTAAACAGACCTTCACTGAAACTTGAGGTGCTGAAGTTTGTGGAAAGTTGTTACAATTTATTTTAATTACTTAAATTATTGACTTACCCTACATGTGTGTGTTTGTGTGTTAGTTGGATTGGGAGATGGGGTGATGGGGGGTAGGTAGGTTGTTACAACCTAAAAGTCAAATTAGTGTAGCGAAAAAAATCTTTACACACTATCTGTGTTTAGCGTGATAAGGACTTTGAAGGAGTTTCAGTCTTCCAGTTCTCATTAGTACTGACTGTGATTCTATTGCAAATCAGTGGGGTTCATGGTGAAAGGCAAGAAAATGTATTCATATCAAACTGAATTATGAAGTAGCCCCGGAAAATTGGGGTCAGTGATGGATCCCTTTGATTTTTTTTTCTAGTAGCTGTATGTCCATATCACTGAGGTCTGATTTGAAATACAAATTAAGTGAAGTAGTGCAGCATAAATCATCAAGGATATTTTAAAAAAGAATAAAAAAAATCTGCTGATGACTGTCGTTTTTGTGCGTCTGAACAGTTTTTATGTGATTGTCTCTGTGAAACTATGTGCACATTGACGATGCTGTAGCGTAGGAGGCACAGCAGGCCATCTACTAATCTGAAGGTTGGTGGTTCTATTTGTTGCTGTTCCAGTTCTGCAAAGTATCCTTGGACAAGATATTGAACCATGTGGGGACCACAGACTTCAACGAGTCCCTGGCGAAGTCTGTGGTCCCCACATGCTTCAAAAGATCCACCATCATCCCTGTGCCCAAGAACAGCAAACCCTCATCCCTGAACGATTACCGGCCAGTTGCACTGACCTCGGTAGTAATGAAGGTGTTTGAGAGGCTGCTGAAGAACATCATCTCCTCCTCCATCCCAGACACCACAGATCCGCTGCAGTTCGCCTACAGATCCAACAGATCCACAGAGGATGCCATCGCCCACGTCCTACACACCACTCTCAGCCACGTGGACAAGAAACAGGGTAACTATGTGCGAATGCTGTTTGTTGATTACAGTTCAGCGTTTACCACAATAGTGCCCTGCAGACTGTTCACAAAGCTCAGGGATCTGGGACTTAACAGCCGTCTGTGTGCATGGGTGTTGGACTTCCTCACTGGCAGAACTCAGGTGGTGAGGGTGGGCAGGTGCTTCTCCAACAGCATTACCATTAACACAGGAGCACCTCAGGGATGTGTCCTCTCGCCACTGCTCTACTCCCTCTACACTTCAGACTGTGTGGCCACCCATGGCTCCAACACCATTGTGAAGTTCGCTGACGACACAGTGGTGTTGGGTGCCATCTCCAACAATGATGAGGCGGCCTACATGGATGAAGTGAAGAATCTGGCATCATGGTGCCAGGACAACCACCTCCAGCTGAACGTCGGCAAGACCAAGGAGCTGGTGGTGGACTTCAGAAGGGGTCAGCACAGAGACTACAAGCCCATTATCATCAATGGAGTTCCAGTGGAGAGGGTGCAGTCCTTCAAGTCTCTTGGTGTCCACATCTCCTCAGACCTGACATGGGCTGCCCACATTCAGGTCCAGACCAAAAAGGCTAGGCAGCGCCTGTATCACCTACGACAACTGAGGAAGTTCAGGGTCTCTCCAAAGATCCTCAGGATTTTCTATACAGGCGCTGTGGAGAGCATCCTCACACAGAACATGACATCGTGGTTTGGGAACAGCTGTGTGAAGGACCAAAAAGCTCTCCAGAGAGTGATCCGTACAGCAGAACGCTGCTGCAGGATTGCTCTCCCCCCGCTTCAGGACACCTACACCAGGAGATGCCGGACTAGAGCAGCGCAGATACTGAAGGACCCGTCCCATCCTGGCAACAAACTGTTCCAACTTCTGCAATCTGGTAGAAGGTTCCGCATCATCCGGGCAAGGACAGAGAGACTCAAGAGGAGCTTCTATCCCCAAGCCATCCGTGCCCTAAACACACACACCCGCCCTCTCACATCATCTATAATTGACTGAGACAGGACTCTCTTCCAGACACTCTAAACCCAGGCACAATGTACATTCCGAATTCCTTTAATTTTAAATATGTTTATATTGTCTATTCTGTAAAATAGTCAGATGTCTATTCATATTAATGTACAGATGTACACATTCACCCAATGTATATATATATATATATATATATATATATATATATGGTAAATGGTAAATGGCCTGTATTTATATAGCGCTTTACTAGTCCCTAAGGACCCCAAAGCGCTTTACATATCCAGTCATCCACCCAGTCACACACACATTCACACACTGGTGATGGCAAGCTACATTGTAGCCACAGCCACCCTGGGGCGCACTGACAGAGGCGAGGCTGCCGGACACTGGCGCCACCGGGCCCTCTGACCACCACCAGTAGGCAACGGGTGAAGTGTCTTGCCCAAGGACACAACGACCGAGACTGTCCGAGCCGGGGCTCGAACCGGCAACCTTCCGATTACAAGGCGAACTCCCAACTCTTGAGTCACGATCGCCATATATATATATATATATATAGAGATATATATCTCTATATATATATCTATCTCTATCTCTCTCTATATATATCTATCTCTTTCTCTCTATATATATATCTATCTCTATCTCTATATATATATATATCCCTAAGGACCCCAAAGCGCTTTGTGATGCATTCATCAGAGTATGAATGCTAGACAGCAAGCACTTAGGTAAAACAAGTGGATTGCATGAATGAGGGATGTTGTACAAAGCGCTTTGAGTGAGATATAAGAACCGGTCCGTTTACCATATTAAACAAATTTAACCCTTGTGTGGTGTTCGTATTTTTGTTACTCAGCCAGTGTTCATGGGTCTGGTGGACCCGCTAGAGTTTTGGCTTTCCAAATTAACACTATCAAACAATTTTATGTTAAATTACTCAACAGATGATTACTTCATCCCAATTACAAGCCACATGAACAGCAAACATGGTTAATTTTTTCCCTTTACCTTTGTTAGATCACATTTATGAATTAATGTGCTTCTCGTTTTTTTTTTTTTTTTTTTTTAATAAAATGTTATAAAAAAAATAAATCAGTTATAATCAAGTGGAGTGAGTGGAAAGACACAACACATTTACACGTGAAGCAATATGTTTCACAACTAAATCAGCTGCTCATCAATGGTGACATTAGGCCCAGGGTTGTAAAACAGGGGGAGGTGGTGCACATACTTATCCCACACTGCCCTGATGGCAGCTAGCTTGTCTCTCTGCCGTCGAGCTGGTCTGTCGTCTCGGTTATCAAAAAGGAATAATCCTGGAAATTTTATGGAAGTTTTCCAGAGACATTGATGCACGGAAAGGTTCTTGCCGGTTTCTGCATCCCACAGGGATTCTGTGGATTCCCCTTTGGACCTGAAAACTCCAGCAAGGATAAGAACCCCAAAGTAGGCCTTTGGGGTTCTTAGATGAATTTGGTCCATCTCCTTCCACCTCTCTCCAAAAACACACCTTACTTCTAGATTACTGCAATGCAGAAAAAATTTCTGGATGGAATCTGGGATGAAAAGCTCAAATGATGACTTGATGTCCTGCACATGAGTAACTGCCAGCCGTGTTGGCCCTGGCTTATCACAGTAACAGCTCTGCAGGGTGGCTCATTTCTTGGGCAAGAAGACCATTCAATGTCACCAGTTACTGACATCCATATTTCTTCACTTGCTGTCTGGTGGGCTTGTTCTGGTCCTGGAGCTGGCTGCAGATGGGGTACTCGTCTTCGTTTTGTTACTAAATGGTGCTCAACTTCATCCTCTTCTTCAAAGTCACTGTCAGACTCTGAATTTTCAGAAATGTGAAATATTCTGAAACCTCTTTGTCAACATCATCATCCGAAGCCCCTCTCTCTTCCAAAATCAATTGCATGGCCCTCGCAGTAGATAATCTTTTGCCATCTTGATCAGTTGTGATAAAGAACCACACTGGCAAAGTCTTATTTATAGTATTATGCCCCTAATTTGCAGGTGGGACAGGGTATGAGAAAATAAAATTTGGATCCCTCAAGAAAGAGGGTAAAATGTGTGGGAATGTAAGAGCAGACGGTGCTGATAGTTGAATTTTCAACAATGTTGCAACTTTGTGCGGAGCAGGAGGGGAAGAAAACACTATCAGCAGCACCAGAAAGGAGGAAGACAGAGTGTGGGAACACAGGACCTACACTTT
>NC_140597.1:4944019-4954019 GCF_057381915.1 Diplotaxodon limnothrissa | reverse complement strand
AACAGCAGCATCCATCAATCACCATATGCTACTTTTTTGCTTTTGTTTTGCACTGCTATTTTCTGCAGCTATTTTACAGTCAACATGCAGAGCTGAGTTGACCGCTTATGTTTTTCCTACCACTAAATGAATCGCTTTATGTTAATTCAGGCGGAAACATTTAATGTTCAGTGCCTAAATTCTGCAGAGTCATATCCAGGTGTTAGAGCCCAGATGCACTGGCGCATGGTTCAGCAGAAGACTTCTTGCAGCCCATTCAAAGGCTTTAACAAACCACACCAGCACTACCAAGATATGTGCTAATGTGTATGCATCTTTGTTTGCTCTACACAATAGCTATTGTGATGGGAAAACCGTGCAATACTGCCAAATATGTGTGTGTGTTACTCCAGATACTATACCGTCATCAAATATTCATTCAAATCTCTACTGAGAAAAGCCAACAATTCTGCTGCCCTATTTAACAGCAATTCTGGGTACTTTTGACAAAGGAACTTCCCTGTTCAAGGGGTCATCACTGTTTTTCTTGTCAGAATAACCTGGATGTGTCAAATACTTTTGATTAATCACACAAGGGCAGCAGGTATGTATGCTTGGGTGCTTTGCAGAACATTTGCTGATTGAAATGTCAAAGTTTTGATCCAAAATTGATCCACATCATGTAAATTGTGCTTCAGTAACAAAAAGAATCATGACTGGCTCCATGTTTCATTCTTCTGGTGAAAAGCATACTTTTGTGTGTTGAAATACAGAATGAAGTTTGTTTTAATTATTCATCCTTTATTTATTTCATTTTGTGTGTGAGGTACTAGTATTAGTATTGCAAGATAAATATATATAAAAATTCCCCTCTCACCACTGTGGGCAGTCTGTCTTTCCAACTCGGGTCCTCTACCAGGGGCCTGGGAGCTTGAGGGTCCTGCGCAGTATCTTAGCTGTTCCTAGGACTGCGCTCCTCTGGACAATGATCTCGGATTTTGTTCCTGGGATCTGCTGGAGCCATTCGCCTAGTTTGGGAGAATCAAACTCCCAGGCTTAATTTTGATTTTATAGAGCAGAATCAAGCTCCCAGGCCTCTGGTAGAGGACCCGAGCTTGAAGGCTAGATTGACTGCAGGGGCGATATGGGTAATTTTATTAATATATATAACTGGACTTGCAAAAAATGCAAAAATGTATGTATTGGCTTTGATATATGTTGTGTTTACAAGGTTCTATAATAAGGGAAGAAAATTAGTACATGCTGTTACCCTGTCAGACCAGGGGTGTCGCTAATGAGGCGGGGTAAGAGAAAGAGGAGAAGAAGAAAGTAGAGAGCGAGAACAAGATGGAGCTCCGCTGTAAAGCCTAAAATAAAGTGTTGAACCCAGACGTCGCCTCCGCTGCCTGATTACACACCCAACAAATTGGCGACGAAGATGAGCGCTTCAGTGCCGAGCCCACCGCCCTTTTTGCAACATGCGGGTGAGCCGCCAATACCGTTTATGACGTGGCGCAAATTCTTTGAGAACTACATGCTAGTGATAAATGCTACGGGAGATGCATGGCCGGAGGCGAGACGACGAGCCGTCTTATTACATTGCTTGGGACCAGAGGGACAACGACTGTTCTACACACTGCCGAATCAAGGTACAACGTTTGCGGAAGCCATGACTGCGCTTGAAAACCACTTTGTCCCTAAAGTGAATGTAGTGGCATGCAGGCACACATTCAGACAGCGAGTTCAGCGGGCTGATGAAACGGTGACCCAGTATGTTGCCGCCCTCAGAGCATTAGCTGTGCCATGTGGTTTTGGAATAATGGAGGGTGAAATGATTCGGGATCAACTTGTTGCTAATGCTAATCTCAGTGTTGTTAAAGAAAAATTGCTGCTGGAGGAGGACCTTACATTGGACAAGGCAGTTACTATTGCATGTCAGGTGGAGGCTGCGGTCAAGAATGCTACACTCCTCTCTGCTGCGCCCACGGCCCAGACTGCGGCAGTACAAGCTGTGGAGGTGAAGGACGCACGTCTTCGGGGAAAAAGAGGAGCGCGACCGGCTCAAGCTCGGGGACCTACATCTAAAGAATGGCACAAAAAGGCAAGTGATAAAGAGCAACAGCGTCATTGTTTCAGATGTGGATCCGAGAAACACCTGGCTAATGATAAAAACTGTCCAGCAGCAACAGTAAAATGTGATAAATGCAACAAAAAAGGGCACTTCGCCAGAGTTTGTAAATCAGCTGTAGCAGTGGTCAGGGAAGTAGTTGTTCCTGAGTTTACAGTTTTATGTGTCGATGATCACAAACTGATGACTGCAGCATGTGATAAGATTACATGCAAAATGAACATTGAAACACCACAGGGAAACTCTCAGGTTCTGGAGTTAATTGTGGATACAGGAGCTTCAGTATCTATCCTCCCAGAAGCCATCTACAAAGAACATTTTGCACCCTGCGCTTTGACTGAACCGAAAGTTAAGCTTGTCACTTATGCAAAAGGTGACTTGCCTGTCATTGGCTGCCTACAGGCTTCAGTGAGGGTTGCAAACAATGACAGAAAAGTGCCAGGATCATTCTTCATAGTTAAAGATGGATCACCGTTGCTGGGGTTGGACTTAATTAAAGCACTTAACATTGATATCATTGCTGGAAAAGTCATCAACAAAGGAGAGGATCCTGCAAGAGGAGCACCAGCCAGTAAACAAACATGCATGGTGAATAACATTGATTCCTCTTCTTCCCATCATCTCGGAGCTGTTAAAGGGTTTATCCACAAAGTTCAAGTGAACAAGACAGTACAGCCGGTTCGTCAAAAACTGCGGCGTCTACCACTCAGCATACGTGAGGAGGTGTCAGCTGAATTGAAACGTCTACTCCAAGCAGGCATCATCGAACCAGTGGATGCAGCTGAATGGGTGAGTCCTCTGGTGGTTGGAAGAAAAAGTAAGGGAGACTTAAGACTTTGTGTGGATCTGCGTGAACCTAACAAGAGTGTGATCATGGACTGTTACCCTCTTCCTCACATGGAGGATTTGTTCGCACAGCTGGCTGGGGCTACACATTTTAGCCAGATTGATTTAAGTTCAGCTTATCACCAACTGCCTCTTCACCCTGATAGCCGAAGCCTCACAGCATTCATAACCCATGAAGGACTCTTCCAGTTTACCCGAGTTCCATTTGGACTTGCTTCAGCCCCTTCTGCCTTCCAAAAGATGATGCAAACAGTCCTAAAAGACCAGACAGGAGTACAGAACTACTTGGATGACATAATAGTGTATGGACATTCCAGAGAAGAGCATGATGAACGGTTACAGGCTGTCCTCCAACGCCTGAAGGATGTCGGTCTGCAGATCAACTTCAACAAAAGTTCATTTGGACAGACATCTATTCCGTTCTTGGGACACGTCATTTCCAAGGATGGCCTGAGC
This sequence comes from Diplotaxodon limnothrissa, assembly GCF_057381915.1. NCBI lineage: Eukaryota > Metazoa > Chordata > Actinopteri > Cichliformes > Cichlidae > Diplotaxodon > Diplotaxodon limnothrissa. Next base: position 4,950,610 of record NC_140597.1, on the reverse strand, counting down.
CCCAGCCCAGACCACCTGACTGCCATTGCCAAAGCCCCTGCACCAAAGGACATGGCTGCTCTTCGTTCCTTCTTAGGCTTGACTTCGTGGTTCAGCAAATTCCTAGCAAACTATGCAACTGTGGTTGAACCACTCCGTGAGTTACTTCGGACAAGTCAGACGGCTGAACTTCAATGGACTGATACAGCAAATGAAAGCTTCAACAAACTGAAGGAAATGCTACTAAAAAGCCCAGCACTGGCAATCTTCAACCCAAATCTGCCAACGTTCATCACCACTGATGCGTCAGATTATGGTCTTGGAGCTGTTCTGACCCAGATCAACTCAAACAATGAGGAACGTGCTGTTGCTTTTGGCTCCCGCACCCTGTCCCCAGCCGAGAGGAAATATTCAACAATTGAAAAAGAAGCCCTCGCCTGCGTATGGGCCGTTGAAAGATGGAGGACGTACATATGGGGACGCAGATTTACTCTGAGAACTGATCACCAGGCCCTCACCACCCTGTTAAGTACTAAGGGGATGAACAGAGCTGGCATGAGGATAGCACGTTGGTCAGCCAGACTGATGTGTTTCCAGTATGACTTAGAGTACCGTCCAGGAAGCCAAAATGTTATAGCTGACTGTATGTCCCGTGTTCCCCTGCATACCACAAACACAAGTGAAGACTCTGAACAGGACTTAATTACAGAGATTGCTGAAATTTCTCCTCAGCTAACAGCGCTTCCACTGGCTGACTTCAAAGCAGAATGTGAAGACTGTCCTGAATTAACAAAACTAAGACAGATCGTTCTTTCGGGCTGGCCGAAAGTAAGAAAATCCTTACCAGATGATGTCAAACCCTACTTCCTGGTCCGACATGAACTGGCAGCAGAGTCACCTCTGATATTTAGAGGAACACGGCTGATTGTTCCTAAATCTCTGCGAGGAAAAGTAGTGCACCTAGCCCATGAAGGACATCAAGGCATGGTCCGAACCAAACAACGCCTGAGAGATCTATATTGGTGGCCAAACATGGATGAACTGGTCCACGAAATATTGTCCACATGCACAACCTGCCAATCGTGTGACAAGACTGCAGCTGTTTCACCTGCACCGTTACAACCCATCAAATTCCCAGAGGGTCCGTTTCAACATGTTGCTGTCGACATTGTTGGTCCGTTTGAACAAGGAACCTATGACTGCAGGTTTGCCATCACACTAGTTGACTATTTCAGTAAGTGGCCTGAAGTCGCATTCACACCAAACGCCTCAACTGCGACAGTGATTGCATTCCTGACTTCCATTTTCGCCCGTGAAGGAAACCCTTATGAAATTACAACTGATAATGGTCCGCAGTTCACCTCAGCTGCCTTTGCTGAGTTTCTCGCTGAAAGGGGCATAAAACACATCAGGACAAGCGTCTATCATCCTCAAGCAAATGGATGTGTGGAGCGCTTTAATAGAGTACTGAAGGACTCCATACAGACAGCACAAGCTACTCAGCGACCATGGAAAACTGTGGTTACAGAACTGCTTCAAAGTTATCGAGCGACTCCCCACGCGACAACCGGTGAGTCCCCTTTCCAGCTCCTCAGAGGAAGAGCCATGCGGACTAAACTCAACATTCTGCCACCACCAAAGGATGCTGGACAATATGACCACATCAGATCCAAAGTGACATTGACACAGAAAAGAAGTGCACTTTATACAGACAGAAAGAGAGGTGCTGAACCTACTAAAGTGACTGTGGGTGCGTCAGTGAGAGTACGAAAGCCATTCCATGTGGGAAAAGGAGAGCCACAATACACCAAGCCGCTGGAGGTACAGCAGCAGACGGGTGAGAGTTCTTTCATCCTCAGCGATGGGAGAAGATGGAATGCAGCACGTCTCTCACTTGTCTCAGAGAACTCAAAACACACACAAAGAGCTGATACAGAGACAGAAAACATCAGCTCAGCACAGACTGCTACACGTCCCACACTGCAGAGGGACAGACAACCACCAAGATGGACAAAAGACTTTGTTATGAAATAGTTCAGAGGTACAAAGAAAGGAGAAATATGCAGATGTGAGAAATGACTGTGAAGGGAAAGTGCATTTGAGTTTCATTAGTTATCTTTAATTCCAGCTGTGACTTCTGATAAGCTGAGAAGAGGGCACATGGTTGTTACTGTTGATTCAGGGTTGATCCGGGGCACGTTTACTTTGCCATTACAGTTCTTTTATCAGGATATATATATAATACTATTCTGAAGTTACTAATTCCCTCAAAAGTAAAAGGCTGTCGAATGTTTCATGTTGTGCTACAAGGGAAAGAGTATTATTTGAGAAAAGGGGGAGATGTTGTGTTTACAAGGTTCTATAATAAGGGAAGAAAATTAGTACATGCTGTTACCCTGTCAGACCAGGGGTGTCGCTAATGAGGCTGGGTAAGAGAAAGAGGAGAAGAAGAAAGTAGAGAGCGAGAACAAGATGGAGCTCCGCTGTAAAGCCTAAAATAAAGTGTTGAACCCAGACGTCGCCTCCGCTGCCTGATTACACACCCAACAATATACATTATATTATATGCACGTACCCCGTTTTTATGTGAGCTATCAGTGTGATCGGTGAAGGAGGAATAGATTTCAATCACTAAAGCAGTCATTGTTTCAAGGTTATGTGCTACTTTCAATGTATGAATAGTCAATGTGTTCATTCAAAGGAGAAAGTGTGAATGTGTCATAAATGTGGAAATGACATTATGCAGTATGTCAGCCATTCTCTTTTCCATACATTTTTTTAGGTCAGAGGTTCAAAAAAAGGCATCTTTGTCAAGTTCATGTCCCGGTTGTCAGTGCAAACAGAACATTTTGTTTGCAGCAATGTTTTCTCTAATTATGTTGTTGTTATTTTATGTCAGATCCAATTGAAGCTTGGAAAAAAGACAGAAAGACAGATGTAAGAATATGTTTATTTTTCATGTAGATAAAAGATATAGAACCAGATTTTTGTCTTGTCTTTATACTTTTGCATTCTATTCAAAAATATCAACAATAACATTAGCTTGTAAAGTGAGTGATTGCTCAATAGCACCAAATTTCAAGTATTTCAAGTTGAATACTCGCTTGAGTTATTGGAAACACTTTTACATTGTCAGTGATTTAAGTGCTGTCTCATAAGAGACAAATTAAGTGATACTTTGCTCATGAAAAAACTTGATAGATTGAAAGGCACATCAGCAACGCAGTATAACTCATGTAAAGTGTCTACCTCCAAACTTCCATCAGGTAGAAATATAAAATGAGAGCTACGAGGCATGTGACCATTTATTTTGTGGTGAGAGGAAGAAAAAAGAGGCCTTTACTGTAGAAAGCAAAGTCCTCTGACCTGTTTGTGGCCTGTTGGGTTTGATAGAAAGAAAACAAAACTGGGGAAGCTTTAAATTTGCAGGATGTTATGAAAGAGATTGAAAGAATAAATCTAAGTACAAATGTATGATTTATCTCAGCATCAACACCACACCTATTGAGACTTGCTTTTTTTATAGTGCAGAATCAATAAAAAGGGAGTGGAGAGGCCGTTGTGGGGTTTTTTTGTGGGGTTTTTTTTTTCTTTTTTCCCCCAGGTTCTCTCGTCTCCCAACATGCCTTTCTTTCACATTGTCAGAGGCTACAGTAGATGCAACCCCTTAGTTGTAGCTCCAGGGGGTCAGATAAAAGGAGCTGGAGCAGGGTCTGCTAATCTTAGACATGCAGACTCCGATTACACAGAGAGGAAGACAGAGGGCTATTTTCAAGCCTGAGAGATACAAAGATGAAATGATACAAATGACAATAGTTGTCAGATTTTTTTTCTGCTCCGTTATTGGAACATTAGTGATTTCAGTAAGTGCCAAAAGGGGCACTTAGATAGAACAGCAGCCTTTAATTAGTACCACATTTCTGCATTCCTTTCTTTTTTCATACAGTGCACTTTATTTCTGTGATATATATTGTATCTAAATTGTTGGGCATTTTTCTAGGTTTTACCCATGATGTTTACAAAAGCAAGAAACTGTTTTTAATTATCTTTTTACATCTGCAAAACATTTAGTGCATTCTGAATCTCAAGCGCATGAATCAGTCCATGTAATAAAATATTTACAGGGCAGACTCTATGCATACTCTACAAATTATTGATAAAGTAGTCTTCTGTGATCAAGTCAGTGAGTAAACAAATGGAAACATTAGAGTGTGAGTTTTTGATGCACATTATTTAACTAGACAACCTCTTGCTGATCTTACTTGTGCTACAGGCATCTGATATGACACTTGTTTGCATTTTTGACCAATAAGGCAATTTTGTTATTTACAGAGAAATGCAAAAAAACTGATTTTGCAGGATTTTATATTATTGTAATGTAGGATATAATGCATTCAGTTTACTTTATTAACCCTCCTCAAAAATCTCCATTTTTGATATCAAAAAGGTGGCATTGTTGTAAGAATAGGTTTGACTGACAATAGATATTAAGACACACTTAAGTATAAAGGCACACAAGATGCAGGTAGAACCCTGATAAGAAACTGAGTAGATCTATTTTCATTCCAAGAAGAGTTTTTCTTTTTTCAGATTTTAAAAGATGAAAATCAGCAAAGTTCAGATCATGGCTCAGTCCCCTGATGAGTTGTAGCCACGGAGTAGCCTCTGGAACTGAAATACTGCTGTTTCTCTTGGTGCCACTTGAGGCTGGCTCGATCCCTATGGATCCCATGTTAAAAATGTTAGACATTTACATATTGAAAAATGTTACAACCTGTCACTAAAACAGCTTTGGCCGCTATGGATAGTAGAGCAGGGCGATATGACCAAAAATATTTATCACGATATACATTTGAAAATTTGCGATAACGATATAACTGACGATATAATTACCACTGGACAAAATACTTCACAACTCCACAAGTTAATTAGTGCAAAAATCCCCCCATCAATGTATTTTCACTTAAACAAGCAGCTGTTTTTTTATTTGCATTAAAGTTATATAAAAATTTAACAGTGCAAATGCAAATATCTTGCTGACAGTTTAACCAAAAGGCATTTCCAGTGGAAACTGGCCGACATCCTGAGCATAACCATGTATAATATCCACAAAACTTAAAGAGGTTATACACACACAATACGGTAATATTATGTTGAAGCACAGTACGTATCACTCCGTGAGGCTCCTGCCTAATATAGCCGTAATTCTCTGACACTCTATCAAGCGGTGCGGCTTCGTAGCTTAGCAAAGTCGTACTAAAACATTTGACAGATTTTCGAGAGATTAACATGTACATAAAATCGTCTCGAGGTCAGTAAACACAACCAGAGTTCATACATAAGGCATACGGGATTATAAGGGGCACTGTCGATTTTCAGAAAAATCAAAGGATTAATTTTAAGTGTGCCGTATTTTCCAAAAAACACAGTAATAACAACGGCCCACTAGCATGCTCTACCAAAAACAGTGCTTTGTTGTGTATCTGATGGACGAAAGCTAAACCAGTTCCACACCACTGAAGTTGCAGCAATTTTACAAACCAATTCTGGTTCATCTGTTTCATTCAACGATCTGCTTTCGACCTTCTCATTCTCCGTCGCTGCCATGCTTTCTCTGCCATGTGCATATGAAAACAAAGGCACCCATATTCTATCATGATATTTCATTTTCCTATCATTTCCCAACATTATATCGGTATTACCGTGAACAGTATGATATGGCCAATGGTGTCTTCCTCTTATAACAGCTCTGAGTTGGGTACAATTTTACAACCCATCCAACTAGATAATTGAGTTATGGGTGTGACAATGGTGACTGGCAGTGTCCTGACACAGGCAGCAGCCTGGACATCTTCAATGTGTATGTTTTGGACATTTTTAATGGATTATATATCTAACAGTATGGCTTGCTGTGTGGTACAGACAATCAATAGTTTTTACTTCAGTTTTGGTGAGTGAAACTCTTTTATTGGTCTGTTACTTAGCCCTAATAAAACTTATGAATGTAGTTTGCCAACCAAACTCGTTCGTTAGCTACTAACTTAGCACTAGAACCTTTCATCTGTTTAAGGTAACCTTTTGCAGGAGAAAAAAAATAACACACACATACATGGCAGGGGCTAAAAGTATAGCACAGAAACTGGGTGAAATAGCAGAGCCTACTTCCATCTCTTATGTTACTGTAGCTTATACAGGGAAACATTTTCTCTTGCATATCAGCTTACATGGGCAAAGCTAACTGAGCTCAAACTGAACTGACATTATCTTAATTATTTACAAGTGTCAGCTGCTGTAATAATATTTTTTTTCAATGATTTTCTTTCAGTTATGTTATGTTGAAAATACAATGTTGTAATATTAGAGCATTTTATGTAAAAAAATGTAGATTCTGCTAAGATCCCCCTTTTTTATGTTTTACATTTTGCGATTTATTTATGACCTGAACTTTATTTTCATATATATATATATATATATATATATATATATATATATATATATATATATATATATATATATATATATATATATATATATACACATACATATATATATATATATATATATATATATATATATTATGGAATGCCCTTTAGGAAAATATTATATATATAT